>NC_135305.1:83790480-83934970 GCF_048772815.1 Callospermophilus lateralis | reverse complement strand
GAGCTGGCACAGTAATCCCAGGGTCTCAGGAGACTAAGGCAGGAGGATCAGAAGTTTGAGGCCAGCTGGGCAACCTTGTCTCAAAAAATAAAATAGGATTAGGAGTGCAGCTCAGGGCTAGAGCACCCTTGGATTCAATCCCCAGTACTGGAGAAAAGAAAAGAAAAATGAAGAAAAAAATATATACCTTATGGGTTGATATGGAGATTAAACATTTAATATATGGGAAAAGTGCCAGCAATACAATACCTGCCCTTTCCAGTTTCCTGATATTAACCAATGCATTCAAGTTACCTGCAAAGAATTAGGAAGTGATCCCAGGACTCAAATCATATGGAAGGAGGAACACAACTTGCCTAGTTCTGAGAAAGTAGGAGAAACTCACCCTCTAGGAATATCTCCTGGCCATTGTTTCCTTTGGGAAAGTGAAAATAGCTCCATGTTGGTTCTGAATGTCCTTCCTTAGAATCCATACTAGTGTTCTGTCTTCTTATCTACATGCATGCCTGAAGAAATTTGCTAGAATTTTAATGACCGAGACCCTTCAGTGGTCATCAGTTCATTGACTGACCTCTAGACAAGACCTCATATAAAATTTCCCTGAAGGACATATTTCTTTCTTCAAAATTTTCAGAGAATGCTAAATGTACCCTCACTTTCTTGGAAGTACATTTTAGAATTTCATTTTTCATCAGGAAATACTTCCTGTCTCAACTAAATATCTGTGAAACAAGGCTGAGTCCTGTAAAGCTGACACAGAGGTTGTACTGGGCTTTAGGTTTAGGGGAGGGAGAGATTTTACATGTGTAAACAAGTGGCATTTATTCCTGGTCTTAAAGAATAGTCAGGGTTTTGGCCCATGTGAGGCAGGGGTGGAGAATGGATCAAAGGCCGATGAGGGAATTGTGAGGTCTTTGGGGAAGAACAGGAGATTGTCAGGGCAATGGGGACACAGTAGGGAGGAGAGAAGAAAAAGTGACTCCATATTGTGGCGGCTCCCACATACCTGGAAAAAGACCTGGCTTTGTTTGGTAGCTAATGTTGAGCAATGAGGTAGTTAACGAGTTTGCAGAAATGAGGACAGAGCTGAATTTTTGTACCATCAACACCTAGTAGAGACCGGTGAGCTGAGAGAAAGAGTAGGGATGAGAGGTGAAAAGTCAGTTAAAAAGTCCTTACCCTTCAGGTGAGAGTTCCAGAAGGGCTGAGGGTCAGTCAAAGCATTGGCAATGGAGACAAGAGCCAGTGTGAGGCCCCAAGGACAGAAAGAGTTCAGATTCATCTTCATGTGCAGACCCTGGCTCACAAGAACTATTTCTTAAATCAGAACTGCTGTTCAGTTGCAATTTGATGATAAAAAGATGAGGAAGAAAGAGAAATCAAATTGAAAACTGATCAGAGAGAAAAAGAGAATATAATAGATAATAATTAAATGTAGAAAACTTTATCTTAAGACTCAGACCAAAAGCCCCCAACTCAAAGCTCTTATCATCACTATTTGCTAAATAACCGTAAACGCGTGTCCAGTTGATGATGGATCACACTGTATCTTTGTATCTGAGAGACCTCCCTTTGATTGATCCTTGTTATGGTTTAGATATTAGGTGTCCCCCAAAAGCTCATGTGTGAGATAATGAAAGAACATTCAGAAGTGAAATGATTGGGTTATGAGAGCCTTAACCCAATCAGTGAATTAATCCCTTAACAGCAATTAACTGAGTGGTAACTATAAACTGGTAAGGTGTGGCTGGAGGAGGTGGGTGCCTAGGGATGTGCCTTTGAGGTATATATTTGGTGAACTGAGCTTAGTTTCTCTCTCTTTCTCTCTCCCTCCCTCCTTCCTGTTCATCATGTGAGCTGCTTCCTCCATGATGTTCTGCCTCACCTCAAGCCCTGACAAATGGAGCCAGCTGTCTATGGGCTGAGACCCCTGAAACTGTGAACCCCAAACCTTTCCTCCTCTAAAATTGTTCTTGTCAGGTCTTTTAGTCACAGCAGTAAAAATGCTGACTAAAACAATCCTATTATCCCCAAGAGATGCCAACCAGGCCAAATAAAAGGAAATCCAGTGAAGTGAATTTTGAGCCTGTTGCCCCCAATAAGCCAGCATTGCTGAGGATCTACTATGTACCAGACACTGTGTTAAGCACTTCAGGTGAATTATCTCATCATTTGCTCCACTACCCTAAAAATAGATGCTGCTATTCTGTTTTAACAGATGAAGAAACTGAGGTTAAGAGTGACAAAGTCAGGCTTTGAGCACAGGTGGATTGACTCCAGAGCCTGATCTGTCTTCTCCAACACACTGTGCCACTTTCTAAGGAAGGAAATGCACCACAATTAAAATCTGAAGCATGCCTATAATCCCAGCAGCTTGGGAGGCTGAGGCAAGAGGATCACAGGTTCAAAGCCAGCCTTAGCAAAATCCAGGCACTAAGCAACTCAGTGAGACCCTGTCTCTAAATAAAATATAAAATAGGACTGGGGATGTGGCTCAGTGGCTGAGTGCCCCTGGGTTCAACCCCCGATACCAAAAAAAAAAAGCACACAAGTGTTTGCTGAGGGATGTTTTTCTGCCATTAACTTCAAAATAAACATCAAGTTGACAGAGAAGCAACTCTCACGTTCCTAATCAGGTCTTGCCCTTCAAAAGTACACTAGGGTGGTGTAAAACCGCCCTTTTCCTCCTGAAGGAGGCGGGTGAAGTGAGTCCCACCTGCCACACCAGTAGCCAGGACAGTGTATAGGAGTATGTATCAGTGAACGAATTTGAGATTTTGTTGTAAGGAACATAAGTGCATTGAGAGCACACTGAGGTCAGAAGATTTAATAGAAAGATCTGGAACAACTGAAGGACCAGGATGGGGGTTGCTCCAGGTTCTAAGGACAGTCTCTTCAGGGCGCCTCTTGTCTGAAGAAATCAGTAAAAGCCATCTTTGTTTACAGGCTCCCTTCAAGTTTCAGATTCCTCAGAGAGAACATCTGCCTGTCACCATCCTCTTATCTAGGGGATGGCAGAGTCCTCCCACCAAGAAAGTCCCCCATACAGGAGAAGGAACGGCCCCAAAGAATTTGGCTCTGTCACTGGAAGAGACAGAAATGAATGAACAGCCAAATGCAGCAGGTGCCATTACACGGCAGGAGGCCAGTTTCCTGGGCTGGAGAGGTGACCAGGCATATGGGAGCGATCAGCCCCAGCCTTACAGTACTAACAAGCAGTTGAAAAAGTGACTCTCCCTGCTGCCCCAGCAGACTAGATTTAGTTATAATCATATGTTACGGTATCATTAGGCAAGTAGCATGTGAAATCAACTAGGAACATTTCATTTTAAACTTTGCTGATTTTTCAAATTTGCTTTGCATTCTTGGTAATGATTTCTTGCCCTATTTTTATGCCTCTTCAGATAAAGTACCATCATACATGATGTTAGCCCCATTAGACATGAAGTAAGCATAATTTATGATTAGCATCAGGGTTATGGTGCATTAAAAATAGGAAAGGAAATTATTTCCAAAGACCTTTTCAAAGCCTTGGAAGTTGGGGTTTAAAATTGTCAGACTTTTGCTTTCTTCGTGCCACAGGGTGGTGAGGACTGCGGAGGCAAAGCGGGTTGACTGCACAGAAGTCTCTTGCTCTTAGTACTACAGAGAAGTGCACAGATACTTCCTAGACTCCACCAAAGAAGGTTGGGGCCCTGGTGGAGTTCATCAATATTTGAGGATTTGAAAAGGAGGGAGGCTCTCATTATCTGGGTTTGAACCTTATGGAAAGGCCAGGGGGATCAGCCATGGTAAAAGGAATTTCAGGATAGCTCAGGTACAGACCGGCAGGCAGATGACCAAGAAGAGACTTAACTAGATGAGTGCAGTATTGTACTTCATCAGCAGGTGAAACAGCAATAATATTCAAATACAACCATTGTTTTTTCTCTCTCCCTCCATCCCATCTGTTCTTCCTCCCTCCTCCTCCTTCTTTTCCACCTTCCGTCCTTTTTTACTGCTTCTTTCTAATTTTCTTTCTCTCTCTTATTTCTCTTTCTCTCCAATACCCCCACCTCTTTTTTCTTTCTTTTTCCCAGCAAACTGTCTAAACCTTTCTCCATGCTAACAAGAATGGCACAAAGATGCTTCAGGGAAGGTTGTGTTGAAGTGGAGGTGGGAACACGTAGAAGAGTAAAGTTGAAGGCGGGAAAGGAAGCCAACTTTACATTCCCAAATTATAAAGTCACTTAGGATTTGCATTAACTAGGAGTCAGGGGCCCCATTAAATAAAAACTTCCAATCCAATAATCTTCAAGTTATAAGCAATCTAGCACTTGTTTAAAAAAAAAATCTAGAAATAAGACTTTTATTCCACGCTTATGCAGATTTAACTGACCATCCTGAAAACAGACACCTTAGATGTGGCTGCCATCGACAAATGTAGTTCCAGTTGACTGAGAGGCCGAGGAAACTGGGAAGGAATAACCAAAGTATGGACGGGGAAATAGTCATATTTTATATGTTCCTACTTTACACCCTTCACAACTGGCTGATTCTGTCCACTGGAGGGCATTTCTCCTACTTTTACAGATATTTCTTGACCGATTCATTCAATAGATCTTCCTTCTCATTGGCTTTTTTAAGCCTCCTTGGGCTAGGATACTTCATACAAGGAAATTTTTCTTTCTCCTTGATCTGCAGCTAGAAATCATAGCTAACAGTGGTTAAGAGCTATGAGTTAAGAAAAAGGTTTTATTATCGTCCCCACTTTTCAAGGAGGAAGTATAGGCTCTGAGAAGTTAAATAACCTTCACAAAGTCATGTAGTGACTAATTTATAGAGCCTGAACTTGAGCTCAGCAGTCGGATTCTAGAAACTTTCTTAGCTGCCACCCTCTGCTTCTGCTAACTAACTACATTCCCCCTAATTAGAAAGTGTAATCTGTCATCCTCAAGAGCCAAGAACTTCAAGTTGAGTATGGGTACCAGATTGTATATAATCTTTGCTATCAAGAAACTTCAAGCCCAAGGTGAACTCTATAGGGCCTGTGCAGAGAAAGCTATGGGACAATTCTAAGGTACATGTGTGACGTCAATGGGAAAAGAGACTCAAGGAGGCCAATCCACAAGCCTAAGAAGTAGGAGCATTCATAGCCAAAAATTTTCAGATAGTAGAGAGATTTTAATCTGAAAATTCATCCGAAGGGCCTTCAAAATATATACTTAAATTGTTCAAATAAATGCAAGAGTACACTTCGTAAAACAGGAACACAAGAACAGGATTGGTGGTGTAGTTTAGAAGTGGAACATTTGTTTAGCATACATGAGGCCCTGATTTCAATTCTTAGCACTGAAAAATTACATAAATAAATAAATCTAGCATAATCATTTGGGGAATGGAAAAAGTAGATATCCCAGAAATAAGCAAATATTTTCACTAAAAAAAATATTTTTTAAACTTAGCAGACAGGTTAAATGAAAGATTAAACATAGCTTAAAAAGAGAATTATAGAATTCCTAGGTAAATCTAGGAAATATCAGAACAGAAAACAAACTAAAGATATGGAAAATATGAAAGAGAAGTTAAGAGACAGAGAAGATAGATTGAAATTTTCTGGAAAGACCAGACAATGGTAGAAAATCTTCTCTCAAAGACACCTTAATTCAGAATTTTCCATATGATTTAAAATTTCTCATATTGAAAAAGTACAATGACTTCTCATCAAACCAAATTAAAACAAACCTATAAGCAACACTGTAGACCCTGAACAAATGGGAAATTCTTAAATTATGCTAGAGATAAAGAGGATCATCATCATTAACAACAACAACAAAAACAAAAAACAATAATCAGACTGACCATGAATTTCTCACGAACAACACATGTCAAAAGAAAATGGAATAAAATCTTTGAAGTGCTGATGAAAAATAATAGCTAGCCAAAAATTCTGTATTCCATGTAAAGCCATGGAAGCTCTGAACATTCCTACTTCTTCCTAGGCACAGAGGATGACTACATTTCCCAACTTCCCTTCGGGCAATGCAATTTAGATTTCTGGACCAACATGATATAATGGAAGTGAAGGGTTTGTCTGAGGAAAAAGTAAATAATTTCAATAGTCAATGCTTTCCCTAGGAAGGACTCAAATATGGCAGAACCATTAAATGCAAGGAGCCAGTATCTCTAAGTCTGTGTTTGGAAGGAAACCACTCAAGGGAGACACAGGACACATAGTAGAGACATATTCATGGAGACATGAATGAGAACTTCATTTTAATTGTGTTAAGCCTCAGAAATATAATGATCAAGGTGATGGAGACGAAAAAGCAGGGATACTGGCATAGTATCTGCAGACTCATCTGAATCTTGAGATAGCAGCCAGAGTGCTATGTATCCTAATATACCAGATAATCAATCATTCAAGAACAAACGTAAGCTGGGCACAATGATGTACACCTGTCATCCCAACTACCTGAGGCAGGAAGATGTCTTGAACCTAGGAGTTTGCAGCCTATCTCAAGAAAACAAAAAATAATAATAAAGGTAAAATGTGACAGGTGTGTGTGTGTGTTGTGCTGGAGATTGAACTCAGGACCTCCTGCATGCCTGCATACTAGGCAAACATTCTACCACTGAGTCACACCCGCAACCCAGATCCTTTCTGAAAGAACTGCTAACAAATATATCTCGGGAGAAAAGGAAATTAATCCAGGAGAAAGGTATGGGAAGCTAGTAGCAATCATGAGCCAAGACATAAGTTTGAGAAAGGTATGGGAAGCTAGTAGCAATCATGAGCCAAGACACAATCTAAATAAATATTCTACCTTATAATAATAAGGTAGAAACAAAATGTTTTATTAGAATGCATAAATAGGAAGAGGGGAATGTGGAAGGAAGTTATGAATACCTAGTTTCTTGTATTATTTTGGACATGGATAAAAATATTGATTACCTTTAGAGTTTGTTGGCACAACAGTAAAAATGAATGTTTAGAATTGTGGGAGGGGGATATGGATTACAGGTTCCAGGCCAGCCTGAGCAACTTAGCAAGACCCTGTCTCAAAATAAAGTAAACAGAACTGGGAATGTAGCTCAGTGGTAGAACACCATGTACAAGATCCTGAGTTCAGTTCCTAAATTACTATTTTTTAAAAATGCATTTGACATTTAAGTTTTATCTCCGAGAGAACACAAAGTGAGGTAGAGACCAATATGACCCAGTGTTTCTAAGTCCGAGGGTGCCCTCACAACCATTTCTCTGGTTTTTCTCTAGGGGTATCTTCTATACGGGTAACCTGGCTCAATGAACACTGATGAGAAAATACAGTAATCAGGAATGGGGGAAAGGGAGAGAAAAGGTCAGTGGGCCAAAGAAATGTCCAGATTGCAAGAGAACATGGCAGCTGCCTGAGAGACAATTTCATTTGTTACACAAATAGAACCATGGCCCAACTGTTTCAAATATGTGCTCTTTACCCAAATCCTGACAGAGACCTCTGGCTAATGTATCATAGTAATCACTTTGTAAAAAGCAAAGAACAGCTGCTCAAAATGTTGAACATAAAGTGCCGCAGTCTGGCTGGGCACAAATCATGAGCCACTCAAGCAGGACCAAACTTTATTTCCCATCTCCCGCAAACGCCACGCACGGGGCCTTCTCCCGGGACACACCACACACCAACCGGAAATCCCTCCTCCGGAACTTCCCCAACCAACGTGAACCCTCCAGGAATCCCCTCGAGAACTTCAAAGTAGCGGGCTGCTGAGAGCCATTAGCCAAGTAGGTATGACAATTTCCTTGCCAGCGTACCCCATGTTGCTTAAATGGGGTAAAATGAACTTGCCTTAGACATTTTGCAGTGACCTTGCATGTAAGATGACCTTGCTCAAGGACCAGGGCGGATCCGGGTTTAGGGTGGATCAGGGTTTAAGGCTCTCCTTGGATTTAGGGCGTTCCTGGTTTAGGACAATCCGGGTTTAGGGCAGTTCCAGGTTTAAGGTTATTCCTGCTGGGAATAGGGCGTATCCTGCTGCCTGAGTTCCCCTTGAGTCTCTCCCGGGATTCAGAGAGTATTTGGGAGGCAGAGGAGGTGGATTTGGGCAGAGAACGTGTTTGCCTCAGAACGTGTTTGTAGAGGGCTGGTGTGAGTTTGGGAATAAAGAATTGCTGTTTGAATCTACAAAGCTGTGAGTGACTCGTGATTTTGTGCCCAGCCAGACTGCAGCAGTGGGCGCCCTAGCAGCAAGAGCTGCCCCATTGCCCAACAGTAAAGGTCAAATATACAATATAATCAATCCAGCTGCCACACTGTTCTTTGCTTTTTACACTGCCCCACTGGCACCAAGGTCAAATTTGGGGGCCAACAGAGGTGAGGCAAAGAACCTCCCCCCCCCACTGGCACCAAGGCCAAACTTGGGGGCCAACAGAGGTGAGGCAAAGAACCTCACCCCCCACACACACTGGTGAATAGGCCTATCCACAAGTATGGCTGTGTGCTGGACCAGTAATCAATGACAGGTAAGAGCCAATTGCAATGGTACCAACCTAAGACAGGAGGCTGACACCTTGAGGTCAGCTCATCTGATGACGGGTAAGAACCATATGTAGATTTGGACAACCCAAGACAAGCACGGTCCCTAAGCCACATGTGGGTTCGCGGGAATAAAGTTTACATATGACCCAGAATTCACTTTTAGATATGTATCCAAGAGAAATGAAAACATACATTCACATAAAAACTGGTCTACAAATGTTTACAGTATCATATTTGAAAATAGTTAAAAAGTATAAGCATCTCAAATGTTCATCAACTGATAGATGGATAAACAAAATATGTTACATTCCATGTGATGAAACATTTTACAGTCATAAAAAAGGAATGGAGTACTGATACATGCTACAACATGAATGAACCTTGAACACATGCTAAGCGAAAGAAGCCAGACACAAAAGACCACATATTGCATTATTCCATTTATGTGACATGTACAGAACAGGCAAGTCTACAGTGATGCAAAGTAGCTTAGCAGTATGGAAATTCCACAGAAAACTTGGAATGGAACTACTATTTGATCCAGTCATCCCATCCTAGGTTTATACCCAAAGGATTTAAAATCAGCATACTACAGTGACACAGCCATATCAATGTTTATAGCAGCTCAATTCACAATAACTAAACTATGGAACCAACTTAGATGCCTTTCAACAGATGACTGGATAAAGAAAATGTGGTACATATACAAAATGGAATATTACTCAGCCTTAAAGAAGAATGAAATTATGACATTTGCAGGTAAATGAAGGAACTAGAGAATATTATGCTAAGTGAAATAAGCCATTCCCAAAGAACCAAAGGCCAAATGTTTTCTCTGATATGTGGATGCTAATTCACAATGATGTGTGTGTGTGTGAAGAATAGAGATATTTTGGATGAGGCAGAGGGGAGTGAAGGGAGGAGGGAGGGATGGAGGTAGGAATGATAGTAGAATGCATTGGATATTATTACTCTATGGGCATATATGATTATATGATCTGTGTAACTCTACATCACGTACAAACAGAAGAATGAGAAGTTATACTCCATTTATTTGAGTGTCCAAATGCATTCTACTGTCAAGTATAACTAATATTTTACAAATTATATATATATATATATATATATATATATATATATATAACTACTGAGCTACTCTATATATATATATATATATATATATATATATATATATATATAGAGAGAGAGAGAGAGAGAGAGAGAGAGAGAGAGTAGCTCAGTAGTTTCCAAGTATCAAGAGGGAGTGGAAACCATGGGGAATAACTGTTAATATGTGTAGAGCTTTTGGGGGTGATGAACATGCTCTAAAATTATATTTTGGTGATGGTTGCACAACTCTGTGATAATACTAAGAACCTAATGACTTGTACACTTGAAATGGGTGAGCTATATGGATTATGAATCGTATTCCAAAAAACTGTTTTTTTAAAAAGTGCCTAGACTCTCCCCCGAGGGGCGGGGGGGTGGGGGACAAAGATTTGAGAACAATTTGCCAAAAAGAAATAAAACAACTTGTTTTCAAACTTAAACAACATCAGTAGTTTCCTTCCGGCATATTTTAAAATGTATTTTAAAATATGTGTAATGTGTATTAGAGAGAGAAAGAGAGAGAGAGAGAGAGAAAGAGACTTAAACCAATAGATACCCTCTTTCCAGCAAGCCATAACTATCAGTTATGGGAGACCTGTTCCTTGCCTTTGTCGCAGGAGTCCATGGCTGTGAGGATAAAGGTTTGCAAACGTCAGGGGCCTCGGGCACAGATGACTACTGTGCAGTTACCTCTATTCTTCTCTCTCTCTCTCTCTCTCTCTCTCTCACACACACACACACACACACACACACACACACTTATTGTGAATTAGTATCCACGTATCAGAGACAACATTCAGCCTTTGATTCTTTGGGATTGGCTTATTCCATTTAGCATAATATTCTCCAGTTCCATTCATTCACCTGCAAATGTCAAACCTCCCTAGGGGTCTGATGCGAGCGCCCCAAACCTGAGGCCAGACAGGCGACCGTCTGCGGCTCTCGGGGACCCACGGTCCACGCTGCCTGTGAAACCCGAGGAGGCTGGCGGCGCTGGCAGCAAGCGCATTCTGGACACCATATATTTTAACTGTGAAAGCTCAAGTCAAGTCATAAACCTACATTTCCATAGATCCCAGACAAAAATAAACACAGACTCTCTTTTCTAATCCTTGCCTCCGCTCCCCTCCAAGTGCTGATTAGATCGCGGGCCCCGCGAAGGGACGAGTGCGGCCCCGCCCACGGGCTTTCCTCACCGGTTCCCCCGTGCCAGGTGCGGGTGCTGCCCACTCAGGTGCACGATCCAGCTGTTCTTCTGTCAGCTGCAACCTTTTTGGAACTACGAAGAGAAAAGCAAGGTTTAATCATTGTGCCCCGAACATGTCCCTCCCAAAGGAGAAGAGGTTCTTTTCTGTGACCCCCCAAGATAATGGCTTCTTTCAACCAGTAGTGATCTGTCATTCTAATTCTCTGTTTACAATTTTGAAGGTTGGTATGTATTTTATCTTTAAGGTCTTAAAAAAAAATTCCAGCCTTTTTGGCTAACGTGAAATGTCATATATTGAGGCCTGATAAGTTGAAAGCTAGATGTTTTAAGACCGCTAAGGTAATAATCACTAAGTGCTTAATTTTTAAACACCATTCATTTGGTCTGATAGGATGAAGGGTCCATCCCTGCGTCACACCCTGGCACCAGGCCAGATTTTTTTCTTCTCCACCCCTCAACCAATCCTTGGGTTTATTGTACATCTGGACTCTCAAGACAACTAACTGTCTCTGGGTCTCCCAGTTCTGCCTTTCAGAATTGCTGGAGGCCAAGCAGGGCGCTTTTTTTCCCTCGGGGCACTTTTCTTCCTCTGCCTGCAAAGCCAGGGGGCTCATCCCCCATTGGATGTCCAGGTCACTCCCAGTGCATTTGGGGCTTTGCAATGAACTTCTGCCTGGGTCCTCTGCTGCAGGCACAGCTGGAAATGCTGCCTGGGAGAGCTCTGAGAGATCCTTGTTCAAAAGTCAAGGTCTAACCTCTCTGTGTCCACAGGGATCCCCCTGCACCCACAGGCTGGCCAGTTTCCAAGGTATGCCAATGCTCAGTCTTGTACTAGAGGGAACCAACTTAATTTATATCAAAAAGAAAAGAAGGCTTGTCACATAATCCAAAGTAATCAAATGACATATGGACTTAAGTCGATGAATAAATAGCTCCTATGCAGGAATCAAGACAGGCAACCCTGCTGACGGCCCAAAGTTGCTGGAGTCTGGATAGAATCTGAATTCAAGTTTAACTGGCAAAGCAAGTTTTTCTTGGTTAAACGATTGTAGAAGCAATGGCTAGTATTTATGAGGCTGAAGATCTCTAAGTTTCATTTCAACCACAAGGAAGACCAATGCACACAGGAAGGCAAAAGTTCTCCTAGACAGAAAAGCTAGGATCATAATGCACATAAGCCTAAATGAGAAAAGGAAAGTGGTTGAATGGATATCTAGCAGGCCAACTTGGGTTTAAAAAAAAAAACGGACAATAAATATATACTCCTACTTGCTTGACTTTGCATAAAGAAACTCTGGAAGGACACATGAGTAATCAAAAATTGATGGTTGGTTTGGTGGTAGAGAACTGGAAAGAGAGTCTAGGAGTGACAGCTGGACTTTTCACTATATGTCTTTCATATTTATATATAAGTAATTATAATTAATTAATATATATTAATATAATTAATATATTGTATGTATATGTATGTACATACAATTCTTTAACCATGTGTGAGGAAATGCTCTAGGAGTTTATCAGGAAACAAAACTGCTCCCTCAAAGAGCTTTTATTCTTGTGCAAGAAGATAAATGTAAACATAAAAACAAGTACATTAGATGGCCATAAAAAAAGAACAGTAGCAGGAGGATTGCAAGTTCAAAGCCAGTCTCAGCAAAAGTGAGATGCTAAGCAACTCGGTGAGACCCTGTCTCTAAATAAAATACAAAATAGGGCTGGGGATGTGGCTCAATGATTGAGTGCCCCTGAGTTCAATCCCTGGTACAAAAAAGAAAAAAGAAAGAAAGAAAGAAGAATAAGAAAAGGAAAAGAAAGTAGAGGAGGTGAGGTCATTGGAAGAAAACAGTCTGCAGTATTAAATAAGAGCCAAAATAGACTCAAAGGTCAGATCTGCATTAAGACTTGAAGGAAGAAGGGGTAGAAATGAGTTTGGAGGAGAAAAGTGTGCCAGGCAGAGGGAACAGCTATAGCAGTGAGAGCAGTTTAGTCCCCTAAGGGACATCTAGCACTGTCTGAATGCATGTTTGAGCGTCACAGCTGCACGGGATGCTATGGCATCTGGTTGGTAGGGGCCAGGGATGCTGCCTAACATCCTACAATGCAATGCACAGGACAGCCTCCCACAAGAAAGAATTGCCCAGAAAGTCAGTTAAGTGCCACTGAAGACCCTGAGGAGGGAGGATGCTGGGTATGTTCAAGTTACCAGGAGGCTGTAAGAGATGGAAACTATCCTGCTTCTACCTTCCTAGGATTGCTGAGCGCTGCAGGGGAATCATACACAGAGCAAGCACTCATTCTCACTGGCAGCACCTCCAAACACATGAGATCAAAGAGCACAGTTTCCCCAGGAGTTCCCTCTCAAGGCTACCTCTCCAACAGGTTTGTTAGAATCTGTAAAGAAGTCAGGATGGTGCCTGGCATTTTGCCAAGGGGAGTGGTTTGTGAGGTGGCGCCAGCGAGCCATTAAGTGTGGAGATTCCTTATTGGTTGACTGCTGTATCTAGTTTATGTTAATTAAGATAAGCTGTGTGGAATGTATATATACCCCTCCTGTCCTACAATAAATGGCTCCCACTCCAGCTGTATCAATCTACACAAGTTGCTCGTCACCCCCCCCCCCCCCCCCCGCTATTTTGCTGCAGCTGGACTGCGACACAGGTTCATGCTTCCTGTGGTCTCCCACAGGAGTATTAGTTCTTCTTTTATTTCTCCACTCCATCCCCAGCCCCCTTACGCTATGTAGCTTCACAAAGATTGAGAAAAAAAAAAAAAAAAAAAAACTACCGTTGCTTAGCACTCTATTCTGATCTCAATTAACAGTGGAGAAAAATTCAAAAAGAGAATATTACCCTGCCAATAGGTTCTCCTTCCTTTCCAAAGGCAATGGGGCTTGGCTGTAGCTTTAGTATGGGCAAGGTCCTTGGGTATGATCCCCATCATTGGAGAAAAAGAAAAAAAAAAAAAAAACCTCAAGGAGAATGAGTCACTGAGGCGTCTGCAGAGGGCTCAAAGCAGAAGGGAACATGTAAGTCACTTGTGTCTGTCAACTCAGCCCATGAGCAGACTCTGGACACCTCCTGGAATTTCCTTTTCCTGTCCCCTTTTAAACAGTTTCCCCTTCTCCACTACCTGGTAAATGCCTTATCAACATTTGTTGAACTGAACTGTTGCTAAACAGTACTGACTGAGGTGGGGACTTTTCTCAGCATTTCTGGGGCCAAAGCACATAATATCAGGCAGGAGAATGTGAGGTATTTTTAAGTGTGACGGGTTCAACTTCACTGGAGTATCATTCAGGTTTGGGGGAAACAGTGAACAATAAAATTGGAAGCTCAAGTGAAATAATATTTAATAAACGGTGTAGTTATAAAATTAATATATAAGTCAACAGATGTCAGACACTTAAAAAACGCAGCCTCTTAAAACCACTAAGCTATTTAAAGCAGAGATGTGTGTGCTGCATGTATGGCAGTCCTTAACATGATTTGGTGCCATGGCAGCCAGGGTTTGAAACTGGCAACACTAATTTTTACCAGTGTTGAGTCCTTAGGCCAGTTATTGAAGTGCCCTGAACCCAATTTCTACAGCGGTAAAAAGAGGGTGATAACAACAATATCACCTCATCAATATCAACCTCTTAGAAATACTGAGAGAACTAAAGATATAATTTATGTAAAACATAAGGATCAGCAATAGCCAGAACTTAATAATAGCAGATATTACCAACATCAAAATAACTCTTTGACATTCTTCATAAGCCAACCAACAAAACAATAAACTTCTCAGTTATTTCCTATAATACTGTCATTACCAATATTTTCTTTAGGATGACTTACCTGGGTAAGGCATTTCCATCAGAATTAGCTGGATACCTGGCTTTGGCCTGGCCAAAGAAAGAGGCTGGGAGACCCCTTGCTGTGGGCCATCTCAAGGTAGAGCAAGAGAAGTCAGCACACACATCAAACTGGACAACAGAAACATCCAACTTTCATGCAAAGACACAAATGAATGGAAAATTGATTTTTTTTCTTTTCTTTTTTTTTTTTTTTTTTTGGTACTGGGGATTGAACTCAAGGGCACTCAACCACTGAGCCACATCCCCAGCCCTATTTTGTATTTTATTCAGAGAGAGGATCTCACTGAATTGCTTTGTGCCTCTCTAAGTTGCTAGGCTAGCTTTGAACTCTCAATCCTCCTGCCTCAGCCTCCTTAGCCACTGGGACTATAGGCATGTGCCATCATGCCCAGCATAAAATAGATTTTTAATTTGTTATTAAATATAAAATAAATATTAATACTACTGAATTGAAACAGTCTTTTAGATCTTTTGTTGAATGGAAAAAGAAAGATACAGAACCATGTGGATAGGATAATTACATGTATGTCTTACCATTACATAGTATGTATGTGTTAATACGCTTACCATGTATGTATGTTTATAAATGCATGGAAAAATCTCTGGAAGGATATGTAGTCCCTTCCCCTCTAGGACGGAAAACTGAGAAATGGAGCCAGAAAAGGGAGAAGACACATTTTTCATTGTATATTCTTTCCTGCTTTGAATGTTTTCAGTATGTATTATACATTTTGCTTTTATCAAAAGTCATTTTAGGGTTTGGCATGTAGCTCAGTGGTAGAGCACTTATCTAGCATGTGCAAGGCCCCAAGTTCATCACACACAAAAAAAGCAATTTTAAAAATTATAAACCCAGTTATCAAGAATACAAACAATAATAAGTATTGGCGAGGGTGTGGGGGGAAAGGCACACTCATACATTGCTGGTGGGACTACAAATTGGTGCAACCACTCTGGAAAGCAGTATGGTGATTCCTTTGAAAACTTGGAATGGAACCACCATTTGACCCAGCTATCCCACTCCTCATTCTGTATCCAAAGGACTTCAAATCAGCATACTATAGTAACCCAGCCATATCAATGTTTATAGCAGCTCAGTTCACAATAGCTAAACTGTGGAACCAACCTAGATGCCCTTTGATAGATGAATGGATAAAGAAAATTGGTATATATACACAGTGGAATATTACTCAGCATTAAGAGAATAAAATTATTATGACATTTGCAGGTAAATGGATGGAGTTTGAGAATATCATGGTAAGTGAAGTAAGCCAATCCCCAAAAACCAAAGGCTGAATGTTCTCTCTGATAAGTGGATGCTGATCCATAATGGAAGGTTGGGAGGGAAAATGGAGGAACTTCGACTAGGCAAAGGGGAGGTAGTAGGGGGTCAGGAAAAACAGTGGAATGCAATGGACGTTATTACCCTAGGTACATCAATGACTGTACATATGGTGTGATGCTACATTATTACAATCATTATATACATATACATAATTAATCATATATATAATTTAAATAAATAAATAAATTTAATTTAATTTAAAAATTATAAACCAACAAATGATTGTTAATGTCATGGCAAATAAAGCTCAATGTATAATACATGAAGAAATTCTCACCCACGTATGCAGGGAGATGTTCATAGCAGGGTTATAGTAGAGAAAATGAAAAAAAAAAAAACCTATAGCATAATTATTTATTAGAATAATTATGTTAAAGTGAATGAACTCCTTTTATATATATCTGTGTGAATAAAACTCAGTAACATATTGAAAGTTTTTAAATTGTAAAGCAACCCATTAAGTGTACTATGCCATATAACAGATATAACACCCAAAATAATTCTATATATAATATTAGACACACACATGGTTAAAGTGCAAAAATATTCAAGAGAAAAATACTTCCCAGTCCCCCCGTGACAGTGGCTACTTAATATAAGGGGGCAGGGAGAGAAGGGGTGAGAAGGTGAAGGCAGGGGCTGACTGTACTGTCATCAGAATTTCAAAAAAATCTCCCAGAAGCTTGTGTTAAAGGTTTTTGGCTTCAATCATGGTACCATTGAGAAGTAGTGGAATCTCCAGGTGTGGGCCCTACAGGGAGGTCTTCAGGTCATTGGGACCCCAGCACTGTCTTTTTTTTCTCTCTTTTGCATCCTGTCTGCCACCATGTGAGTGGCTTTGGTCGGCCAGGTGCTCCCACCCTGCTGTGCCATCTTGCCAAAGCAATGGGAACAATTCACCATGGACCAAAACCTCCAAAACTGTGAGCCAAAAAAGTCTTTTCTCATTATAAATTGGTCAGATAGTGACCCAAAGCTGACTAACTGTGTCTGTAAAACTGTCCATAGCTCAAATCTTAAGCAGCATCTGTGAAGGTGGACAGGAAGGGTTGTTCTTACCTCTGAACCCTGTTCTTTTGTTGTTGCTTTGTTTTGCCATATTGGGAATCAAACCCAGGGACTCACGCATGCTAGGCAAGCACTGGTAAAATGAACTACATCTCCAGTCCTTTTTATCTCTTTTTTGTTTGTTTGTTTGTTTTTGATACTGGATATTGAACCCAGGGGCTCTTAACCACTGAGCCACATCCTCACCCCTTTTTAACATTGTATTTGGAGACAGGGTCTTGCTGAGTTGCTCAGGGCCTCACTAAGTTGCTGAGGCTGGCTTTGAACTCTCGATTTTCCTTCCTCAGCCTCCGAGCCTCTGGGATTACAGGTGTGCGCCACAGTGCCTAGCCTTTTAATTTTTTTTATTTCAAGACAGAGTCTTGCTAAATTGCCCAGACTGGCCTTGAAGTTGGGATTCTCCTGCCTCAGGGCCCTGGGTAGCTGGGATAACAGGTTGCTCCACCCTGTTTTGAATGAACACCTGTTTGGTTTGCCCAGCATCAGATGAGTAACCTGTGGATGTGACACTGTAGTGCACCACAGAATACAGCTTTGGGGAGTCAGAACAGTTTGAACACCTGGGAGGGCACTCTGTCACTTTAAGAAAGATATGTAACCTGTAGGGACCTCAATTTCTCCATCGTCAAAATGGAACTAGTTGAAGATCCAAGGAATAAATAAATGTAAAATGCTTAACACAAAACCTGGCATATAATATATGCTCAGGAAACATTAGCCGTTAATATTAGTCAGCCATGAACCAAATCATGAGTGCCTTTCTGCCCTCTTCCTTCCGAGAGCTGCAGCTCATTTTCTAAGAAAAAGCCCCATGGGCCTGGTGTGCAGGACAGTGACCTTCCCAGGTAGAAAGCTCATCCTTTTCAGAGGCCATATCTAGGCATCCTTCAAGGAAGCCTGTTTTAAGAAGGGAAACTGTCCCCATGTATCCCAGTTGGCAGTGAGAAGTGAACGCTGGCAGATCATGGCCCCAGATCGTCCAAACATCTCTAAAGAGTCATCAGAAACAATATCCAACAGCTCTTCTGTGAGCTTGAGCACTCATCTTTTTAATAAGGGGAATGATTTCACCTCTGCTTTTAAATTGATTTCTTTACTTAAGTGCTAATAGGAATTTAGGGCAACCTGGTGTGATATTTTGTTCCTGGGGTTCCTGAGCCTCTGGAGGCTGTGGATACTTTGGAAAGAGAAGATAATCATAGCATCTAAAACCACATCATAGCATCCCATCGTAGGCAGCTTCTGTGGCCTGGATTTAGGTCACTTAAAGATAAAGCTAGGTACAAGAAAAAGTGACCCTTGGGAATCCACGATCTGGCAACCACCAGCTGCTGATAGTCACTCTGCACCAGGCGCTGTGCTGATCATTTTGGATGAATTATCTCACGCAATGCTCAGAATCTCTGTGAAGAAACAGGAAAGAATAACTAGGTGACTTGCCTGAGGTCTGAGAGCCAGTATGTAACAGAGCATAGCTCTGCCACAAACTGGCTGAGAGCCCTTGGGCAGGCCACCTCGACTTTGTGAGTCTTCACCTGTTAGGTGAAAGGTGGGCTGGATGACTTCAAAGGACCCCTCTAACACTTAGATTTCATGTTTCTGTGAGATTCAGTCCCCTCCCCACTTGCCAGTAAAACCATAGCTTTCAAAATCAAGTCTTCTGTAATACTGGTTGCCTGAAAGAGGTAGTCTCCTTCTTTAATACTGAATAAAACTTTAAGTGTTGTGATCAGAAAACTCCAAGGTCTCTGAACTGTCAGCTCTACAAGGAATTTGTGTTCAGGGGCTATTTTGGGGGGCAATTGGGGAGAGAGAAGGGGCAGAGCAGGGCACGTGCAGGAGAAGCTGAGGTTCTGGTTTCTGGAAAATCATGAAAGTATCTCCTGCTTAAAGTCCTCAGTTCCACTAAACCAGGACCTCTGAAAAGCAAACTCGTGACCTTCTGCTGGGAATACTAAATGAGCCCCCGAGGTCTTTAGAAATATGGGACTTACAAATAAGGCCAAATATTTCACCTCTGATTCCGATGAAAGGTTTATGAGTCCCGGGAATAGTTCAAGCACGACGTGTCTGGATTGAATATTTGGTGTGCACTTAACACCAGCGGGTTTCAGAGGCTTCGTGTTTCACAACCAAACTTTGGCAGAACTGTGTTAGTTACCTGATACCCATGGTAGGGGACATTTTCTCACTTCTCTGTGCCATAAATAGTGCAGGCTCCTGTCTGTGGTGTATGAGAGTTAATTAGGCACATTAAGCTTCAGAGATTTGCCGGCATTGCTGTCCCTTGACCTTGTTACCATAGAAAACAAGGCTAAGAAGATGATGACATGCAGCAGACCAGGGTTCTGACAGGGTGACGGTGGGAGGAGGGTTCCGGAAAAATGCAACGGAGGTGCTCCAGGAGCTGGAGATGGGGCTGGTCATGATCCTATTTCAGAGATGAGTCCCTTTCGCGCTGACATGCTGACTGGGCCTTGGTCTTAGGATACAGCATGAAAATACAGATATGTGAGGACCCAGCCAGAAATGAAATCCCCTGAATCTCAGAAAAGATTCAGTTCTATCTGGAGATAAGCAGGCACTGATGTGTTCTCCAATCACTTCTTCGCCAGTGCATGTCTTTAGGACACAGACAGCAGGAATGAAAGGCAGGTAGCAAGAAGCAGGACTGATTCTAAAAGAACGACCTTGAGGACCAGGGCACATCGCAGCCTGCTAAGCACTTTCTCCTACAGGGAGCACCTGACCAAGCCCTGGAAGGAAAGATGGGAACCTGGGACTTCCCATTGCAAGAGTCCACTACCCCTGGCTGCTTTCAGTCACATTCAGTTAGCATTTATTAAGTACCTACTGTATGTAAGAAACTGAGAAAGATAGAGATGAATAAAACAGTACAGCCTTGGAGTTAAACTAAAGCATGGAAGGAGCGGGGCAGGGGCGGGGTCCTGCTGCTGGGAGGAGGGGCCCCAAGGAGTTTGAGTCCTTCCTCCCAGAGGGAGGTTGGCAGGACCCAAGTGTGTGAGCACAGGAGGGAAGGTGACAATGGGAAGGAACGCATTTTGGGATAAAGAATGGGGAAGCACATGTGCACCTTTGACCCCTGACAGAGTCAGGATGGCGTGGCCGGGAGGACCTGGAGTGTGGGAGAATGACAAGTTTCTGTGCTTATTTTCCAACCCCCCCTTAGAGGTTTCTTTCTGACTTGCTCTCCGTTTTTTCAAGAAGTTGACTTTTTGTTGTTGTTGTTGTTGTCTGGGGATTGAACCCAGGGCCTTGTGCATGCAAGACAAGTGCTCTACCAATTGAGCTATAGCCCAAATTTTCAAAATCAAAACATTCCTCAGAGGCCGGAGACTGCATATGAAATCGCTCTTAAATGAACACTACTTTCAGAAAACAGAAGCCAAGGGAATGGAAGGAAGAAGCAGACGCTGCTCTGATTTCCTGGGGCGTGGGCGTGGAGACAGAGTCCACACTCCTTGTAGATTTATGCCCTCAGATGTGCAGGCTGACCCGTCTGCCACCCCAGGTCTCATTCTTGTTGAACCGCGTCCTGGCCTGGGTAAACGGCTCAGTCACTGAAGACACTAGCTCCCAGCCAAGGAGAGCTTTCCACACCAGGAAGCCTGGAATCTTCTTAAGCACCGGCTTCATCCCAGATCTAACTGGTGGCTGCACCCTGATGAGTACTCAGAGGACCCCACGAGAGGAGGAGGTAGGTGCCTGCCCTGCAGAGACCCAGATCAGCCAAAAATGTGCTGCCTGTGTGGGGTTCCCAGGAGCACTCTGTCCCATATTAGTATCAAATCATGCCAGTATCCAATTATATCTGCATCAGCACTTGCTCATGTTCAGAGATCTTCTGTATCTAGTATCTTCCCTGCTCCCCACCATGCCCCTGGGAAACTGGCAGGGCAGATGCGGCCATTCAAATTTGGAAAATGAAACCCATGTTATAGGATTTACCCAAAGTTATACGTCAGAATTCAAACCCATCACTTTTCATTCTGAAAGCATTTCCAGGACTGGGGCTATAGCTCGGCAGTAAAGTACTTGTCTAGCATGTGGGAGGCCCTGATTTCAATCCCTAGCACTGTTAGAAAGAAAGAAAGAGAGAGAGAGAGAGAGAGAGAGAGAGAGAGAGAGAAAGAAAGAGGGCATTGCCATTGTATCATGACATTTTTCAGTACCTGACCAACCACAGTCTGAGCTATGGATAAAACACAGCCTATCGCATGATTCTGTAAATAAAGGTTTATCTGGGGTTGGGGTTGTAGCTCAGTGGTAGAGTGCATGTGGAAGGCACTGGATTGGATCTCAGCACCACATAAAAATAAAAAAATAAAGGTATTGTGTCCATGTACAACTACAAAAAATATATTAAAAAAAAAAAAAAAAAAAAAAAAAAAAGCTTTATCTGACAGGCATGCCCATTCATTCCGGTATTACCCAGAGTTGAATAGCTCCGCAGAGACTATATAGCCCAGAAAGCCTGAACTATTTACTGTCCAGCTCTTTACATAAAAATCTTACTGACCTCTGTTCTAAAGTCTTATGGTTTTATTTTAGAAATGAAAATAACTGGGGTTGGGGGCTGTAGCTTCATGGTAGAGCGCTTGCCTTCCATGTGAGAGGCACAGGCTTCAATCCTCAGCACCACATAAAAATAAATAAAGATATTGTGTCTATCTATAACTGAAAAAAATTTTTTTTTTAAAGAAAGAAATGAAAATAACTGGGGCTGGGGTTATAGCTCAGCAGTAGAGCACTTGCCTTGCCTGTGTGAGACACTGGGTTTCATCCTTAGCACCACATACAAATAAATAAAATAAATAAAGATATTGTGTCCATCTTTAATAAAAATCTTTTTAAAAAAGAAAGAAAATAACCTGTTATTAACTTATTAATAGGACTGGCCACACTGTGGTCACAGACCTATCATCTGTTGAAAAAAGGAAATGTGCCACTTATTTGCAAGGAGGACTCAAAAATACTTTATCTTTCTGAGCTTCAGTTTCATCTGCCAAAGGGCACAGTAATGGTGCCACCCTCCCACTCTGCTCAGGCTGTTCTAACAAAACACAGACTGGGCGGCTTCAACAGCAGACATTTCCCTCTCCTTGTTCTGGCTGGAAAACAATTGAGGCTCTGCAGAGCTCATTCCTGGCTTGGAGATGGCTACCTTCTGACCATGCACTCACAAGGGGGAAGATGCTGTTTGCTGTCTCTTCTTATAAGGATGGAAATCCTATCTTAATCACCTGAGAAGGCCAAATACACTCATTGGGAGTTTGGGCTTCGACATATGAAGCAGCAGGAGGAGGAGAGGAGAAAAATTCAGTCTATAGCATTATATCTCAATCTTTTTCTAAAGGTTAAAGTAATTCACATAGAAATATTATCTTAGAGTCTATCATTTAGTGCGAGTTCAATAACAATAAGAAATATTACCTTTTTACATAAGAAAATAGGACACAGCGTTTGAAATCAGAGAACTTCTTTATTTGATCTTGAGCAGGTCATTTGGCTATTCTGGCTTCTATTTCCTAATCTGTGATATAGAATTGTGGAAAACCTGAGTAATAGTTCCCTTAACATACAGGCTTATTTGTTTTATTTATTTAGTGTGTTGGCTTCCATCTTCTTGCTTGTCATCTCATGACTGCAAAATCACTGCAGCACCTCCAGCCATTTCAACTTCATGTCACACAAGCAGAAAGTAGAAGTAAAGGCAAGGGACAAGCCAGCTGTATTTGTTCCTTTTTTTTACTGGAAAACAAAAATTTCTCCAGAAGCTGTATGCAACAGACAGCCACGTATGTCTCACTAGTCACAATAGTGTCACAGGAGTACCTCTAACTGGAAAATAACCAGGGAAAAGGAGTTTGTGGCAGTGTCTGCCATAAAATATAAATGTTTTGGGTTTTTTTTCCCCCTCAGTACTGAGTCCAGGGGTGTTCTACCACTGAGCTAATCCCCAAACCTTTTTATCTTTTATTTTGAGACAACCTCTAAGTTGCTCGGGCTCCATCTTGTGATGATCCTGCCCTCCTGAGTCGCTGGGATTTCAGGCATGTGCCACTGTGCCCAGCAAGTAGAAAGATTTTTTTAAAGTAAAAATCAATATTTATAACTTACATTATTGTGACTGCAGTAGAGATAACAAGGCAGCCTTACTGTGGGGACACCAAGACTGTCACCTTCATCGTCTGTGGTCACAGACAACCTCCAGCAAGAGGATCCTGATCCACAGAGGACCAAGAACTGACTTGGGAAAGAGAAAAAAAGACATTTCTAGCCGACAAATCTGAAAAAGTACACAAATGCTACAGTGTGTGCAAGGGGGGGGGGGCGGGGGGGGGGGTCCCCAGGAGGCCAGCTTCCCACTTTATGTTCACCTGCCTCTTTTGCATAGTGTTCACAGGGACAACTCCAGCAACCACAATGGGAACTCACACTGGGCTTCACATCCCTCCCCAGCCACAGAAGCCCCAAGCCCTGAGCTGGTTCCTGCTCCTTCCCCAAATGCTAAAAAGCTTTTTAATGAGGCGGGCAGGTGACTAGCTCTCAGTCAAAGGCTGGCCCCCACAAAGGAAGGATCAAGGTCACAGAAGGCAGAGGAAGCTTTATTTAAAGCACAGCATCTAGGCAGGGAATCCTCATGCCACGGGAGACAAGAGGCCTGGATACTGCTGCAGACATTCCGAAAATCTGCCCTCAAAGGAGCTAAAGAGGGGGTGGCCAACCCCGTGTTTTTTAGGAGCATTGTCATAAGAGATCAACACCCGCTCTTCTGCCTACTATGGAAAGCATACAGAGGGCCAAGAGTTGTTTTCTCCAGGACGTTTCAGACAAATATTTTAAAATTCAGATTTGGTCAAGCTGGTTTAACTAGGAAAGCCTCGTTGGAAGAATATGCTAATAAGTCATTAGAGTGCACTCATATCATGCCATATGGTCTGCTGGAAGCATAAAACACGGGCTGTATTCTTTGGGCAGGGTGGGTTGATAAAAGAGAGCCCTGGGGAGAAGATGGCTGGTCCATCACCCTCACTCCACACGCTAACTCTTATTCTAGGGGCTTCCGCATTTTGACCAGGCTTAATGGATATCTATAAATGGTACCAGGTCTGAGAAAACCAAACCTTAGTGTAAAATCCAAGCGGCAGAAATGGGTTTTATGACCTCAATTTCTGGGGTGGTTTGTGCTTTGCTAGCCATTAATAGGGGATATCGTGTACATTTATATATTTTATATATAATATATAAATATATATAATTATATTTAAGTTCCATATCTATTATTATGTTTAAAATCATTATTTAAAAATAAGGTCTATTTGGGAGGGAGGGCCTATGAGAGGTAAACAGAATATATATTGAGAGTAAGTATTCAGGGACTGTCTTTAATATTCAAGTCAGGCCTAGGGAGATGCACTTGATTTAGAAACTAAACTTGGCAGTTTGGGCGTCTAATTGCATTGTGGCCTGTGGACGGCATCTGAGGAAATATGCAGATGTATGCAGAAACCCAGTGATCAATCCCTGGCCGAGGCAATACTCCAAGCCCATCCCACAACCTGGCAATTCAGAGGACAGACAGCCTCAGCATCATCAGAAATACCGTCCAAGTTAAGAGAATTGTGTTTCAACCCTGTGTTAATAAAGAAAACATGTACTTAGGAACTTCAGGGCAGGGACTCTGTTCCTTTTTTGTTTTTTGTTTTTCATGTATCAGAGATTAAACCCAAGGGCGCTTAACAACCGAGCCACATCCCCAGCACTTTTTTATTTTTATTTTTTTATTTTGAGACAGGGTCTGGCTAAGTTGCTTAGGGCCTTGCTGAGTTTCTGAGGCTGGCTTTGAACTTGCCATCCTCCTGCCTCAGCCTCCCAAATCACAGAGATTATAGGCAAGAGCCACTGTGCCCCGCTTTTTTTTTTTTTTTTTTTTTTGCTTTTATTAAAAGTGTAAAACTCATTTCAAGTCCTGAGGACTCAGGTGTGTGATTCATAAAACAAACATGTTTTTCACATGCCTCTCCTTGCTCTTCTCAAGGGGATTGGGTTTTTTTGTTGTTGTTGTCAGGTTGTTGAGTTTGGGTTTTGCTGTTGTTTCTTTCGTTTATTTGGAAGTAAGATCCTCTTAGTCTGTGGAAGCAAAAGATGAAAAAGAAAGAGAGAAAGGAAGTGGGCAAGGTGGGGGAGGGAGAGAGGGGGAGGGCCCAGCACTCTGCAGGTGGTAGAAACTAGTTTCCTGATACAGGCCCAATGTGGCAGGCCTTCCTAGGAGGTCTGTTGGGCCAAATCCCGGTGGCTATAGGGAGGATGAACTTAAATCAGATTAAGACCCAGATCCTCTGGTTTCCCACACTCAGACAGATACCAATTATGTGTACTAATAAATCATGTAGCCCTACTGCTGATCAATTAAGAAGTATGACTCTGATTTTTTTTTACCTCCATCATTATAATTCCTAAGCGATGCCTATGTAGTCACCTGGTTATAATAATCATCATCTATTACACTTCCCAAGATGTATTGTTAAGTGAAAAAGCAAGTGGTGAGACATTGTCTGATATGGTGTCATTTCATTATAATTATTTTTAATCACTCTATATTGGTTTTTTGTGTGTGTGTCTGTCTGTTTGGGTCTTTTCCTGAGTATAAATAGGACACATGCACAAACAAATTCAAACACAGAACAGGTTAGCACTAATTGTCAGCTCCTCTAATCCCCTCCTGCTGTCATTTCCAGAATCCACTGAAGGTAACAGTTTAGCAGATTCACTTCCAGGACATGGTCTCTGTCTGGGGGGATTTCTGCTAGACATTTCTGAGATGGAGGGTGTGTGTGTGTGTGTGTGTGTGTGTGTGCGCGCGCGCGCGCACGTGTGTTAACAAATGTGATGCTTCTCTCTGGAACAAAAAAAAAAATAAGAATATTTCATTTAAAAAAGAAAAAAATTTCTATCTCGTCCTTTTTTTGGAAAAGGGGGCAGTGCAAAGAAATAAACAACTTTTACTGTTTATGGAAGTATCTATTAATGGTTCTGGATAATTCTAACCCCTCTGATAACCCCAAGAGTTTGGCTGGACATTCCGAAATCACAGAAACTTTAAGCTTTCTTCATAAAGAGGTGCCTGGGAATCAGAACAAACCAGGAATCAAAATATTATCAGCAGACCCCTCCTCGGGGGTGGCACTCCCTGTGGCCGCGCTCACCCACACCCTGGTCACTGAATGCTAGGAATTCCAACAGCTGCCACCCATCTAACTGCCCCAGGAGCGTCCAGCACACCAACGTTCAGGTGAGTTCCTCTCACCCTTCCCGACCTCCATCCTGACCGATTCTTTCCATAGGTGGCTGTCAGGTTAGTCTTAGAAGATGACAGAAAGAGACGGTCAGAACACAGGTTTGAGGGCTGGGGATGTGGCTCAAGCGGTAGCCCGCTCGCCTGGCATGCGCGGGGCACTGGGTTCGATCCCCAACACCACATAAAAATAAAGATGTTGTGTCTGCCGAAAACTAAAAAATAAATATTAAATTCAAATTCTCTCTCTAAAAAAAAAAAAAAAAAGAACACAGGTTTGAAAGCAGAGCAACCTCAGCAGCACCAACTCCAGCGCCCCTGTATGCCAAGTGGGAGAGTGACTTCAGTGAGATAAACCTCAAACCAGTAGATAACCACATTCTGTGGCTCCTCCTGAAAATACACCTAAAATACCACCTCTAAGCATCCTCGCCAAGAGTTTGACTTGAGATCTGAGCAAGCTGATTATCATTATCAGTTTACAGGAAATCAAAGGAGAGAGAAACACATTACACAAAACCAGGGGGAAATCTGCAAAGTTCAGAATGCAAAAAAAAAATACTAAGGACAAAACCTGGGGATTTTGCAACAGATAAATTCAATAATAATAACAACAACAATAATAATAATAAGGCAAAGGGACTTTTTCAACAAAAACAGACTTAAGACACATAGCAATCTGTTTCAATGTACAGGCCTTATTTAGATGGTGATTAAAACAAATGAAATGATCTACATTTTTTTTCTACTGGGGAATGAACCCAGGGGCCCTTAACCACTGAGCCACATCCTTTTTATTTTTTCTTTTGAGACAAGGTCTCACTAAGTTGGTTAAGGCCTTGCTAAATTGCTGAGCCTGGCTTTGAACACACAATCCTCCTGCCTCAGCCTCCCAAGCTGCTGGGATTACAGGTGTACGCCATGGTGCCTGGCAAGAAATGTTGTACTTTTAATTTATGAGACAACCAAAAACATGTGACTGGCTATTTGAAGATGTTGTTGTTAAGGAATTATTATTCATTCAGGCATGTTGATAGTGGTGTGGTTTAAGAGTTCATATTCTTTAAAGATATTCACTAAAATATTTGTGAGTGAAGTGAGATGACAACTGGGTTTCCAAGGAACTGGAGATGAAACAAGATTGATTGTAATTGATAATTGTGGAAGCCAGATAATGGATACATGGAGGGTGGATCATACTATTCCTCTTCCTTTAAATCTTTGAAATTTCCCAATTTTCTTAAGATAAACTTTTTTTTTTTTTTCTAATTCCATAACTTCCCACATTCTGGGCTGGGTGGTTTGCATTCTCCGGGTATCATTTAACATGTTCCTGTGTTCTCTGGTGCCTTGGGAAGGATTAGTAGTGTTGGGAGACTTGACACATAAAAGTTCTATTTTTGGCAAGAATACTTCATAGGTGATGTTTATGCTTTTATCGGGAGACATATAATGCCCACAATAAAAAGGTTTTAAAAAGTTAGTTTTCCCAACTGAAAAATGAAGATGTTTCCTGGAGAGGTGATTCTGAGGTTAAATTATTTATGTAAGGGAAGGACCAGGCACAGAGCTGGCAGTCACGGGTTCTTTATAATTATCAGATGTCTTTCCTGAACCCCTCAAAACCTCTCAAATAATTTCCACTACCTATTGAATCAGCTTTAAGTAAACCTAAAATTCCAGCGCTGAGGGTGTAGTTCAGCAATAGAGCACCTGCCTCACTCATCCCCAGCACTTGGAAAAAAAAATACACATCTTCAACAATCTATTTCTAGTTTACATTTCTTTCTGGTTTTAGCTCCTTCTTCTCTCTCTCTCTCTCTCTCTCTCTCTCTCTCTCTCTCTCACACACACACACACACACACACACAGACACACTACTATTAACCCCTGGGGCATTTTACCACTGAGCCTCATCCCCAGTCATTTCTGGTTTTTGAGACAGTGTCTCACTAAGTTGCTTAGGACCTCACTAAGTTGCTGAGGCTGGCCTTGAACTTATGATCCTCCTGCCTCAGCCTCCTGAGTCAATGGGATTACAGGCATGTGTGCCACCACACCCAGCAAACACTGCATTCTTTAACCCCTTTCCTTTGCCATCCTATTCCCCCACTTGTGATGTCCTCATTGCTTCCTCTCTACTGTCCTTCAGGGTTCAGCTCAGGTCCCGCCTCCTTCAGAGGACCACCGTGATCACAGCCTTGTGATGATGCGTCCCTTAGCGCTACCTCGAGTCTCCATCTGCACCCAGGTGCGTTAACCCACCAAATGCGTTACTTCCCAGGAAGGACGGCGCAGGTGTTAGCTTTGCATCATCAAGAACAATTTAGAGCAGGGAAAGTTTATTTGAGCTCAGGGTTTCAGAGATTCCGCCCATAGTGGGGCGACCCCATTGCTCTGGACCTAAGGAGGGGCAGAGCACCAGGCAGAAAGACCCGGAGGAGAGCAGTTCAGGACATGGCAGCCGGGAGCAGAGAGAGAAGAAGGGGCTGCAGGAAGATGCCCCTTCTGCCCACAGTCACCACCCTCTCAGTCCCATGCAAACTAGGATGGGCGGGTCAGGTTACAGCTCCCACCTCTGCTCGTTTCACTTCTGAACATTCCGGGACTGGCACAGGAGCTTTTGGGGGACACCTCACACCCCAAACATCACGAGCCTTCTTACTTCCCACTCAGCACCGTCCGCGACACACAGAGGGCCATGGTGTCCGCCAGGTGGAAAGAGTGAAATAGTGCACGAGAAATGGCTCCCACCCAGAACAGGAGAGGGCAAAGCCGACCTGGCACATCCGAACAAGCTCAATTTGGGGATGGAGAGGCTTCTATTTCACCTGGAAGAGAAAACATTTGCCAATATTTTCATCCTTGTTTTGCTGATCTCATTCCAGATTCCACAAATGAAGAAGTTCAAGAATTGTCCAGGCCCCCATATTACATAATTTATGGACAAAGGGCTGGAGGGCAGAATCTGATGAAATCTAAAAACCAAATAGCAAGTTCAAGTGTCTGAACACACGGTTTAGATAACTAGCTGCCATCTCCATACACTAAAACACACATGTGGGTCCCTATGGACTTCAGATACAAACTTTTTGATTCAGAGGAGAGCTACTTCTGATCTAGCAAGATGTGCTGAAACCCATCTAAAGTTGGCTCTTTAAAAGTAGTCATGACTGGGCTGGGGATGTGGCTCAAGCAGCCCTCGCCTGGCATGTGTGAGGCCCAGGTTCAATCCTCAGCACCACATACAAAGAAAGATGTTGTGTCTACTGAAAACTAAAAAAATAAACATTAAAAAATTCTCTCTCTCTCTCTCTCTCTCTCTTAAAAAAAAAAAAAAAAAAAAAAAAAAAAAGTAGTCATGATTGCCAGGCATGGTGGCATACGCTTGTAATCCCTCCCCAGTGGCCTGGGGAGGCTGAGGCAGGAGGATCGCAAGTTCAAAGCCAGTCTCAGAATTAGTGAGGCCATAGGCAATTCAGTGAGACCTTGTCTCTAAATAAAATACAAAATAGGGCTGGGAATGTGGCTCAGTGGTCGAGTGCCCCTGAGTTCAATCCCCAGTACCCCCCAAAAGAGCAATCATGTCTGCTTAAGTCAGAGGTGACACAGGGACCCTGGAATTTTCTGTGGTCAAGGAATAAAGAAAATGACTTTCTTTCCTTTTCTTCCAAGACCTCAGCAAGGTCTCTAGGCAGAGAGGTCTCTATGCCTTGTTAGAGTTTGTAAACAAGTCAGGATGGCGCCTGGCAAAATGCCAGAGGGAGTGGTTTGTGAAGTAAGGCCAGAGAGCCATTAAGTGTGGAGATTCCTGATTGGTTGACTGCTGTATCGAGTTTATGTTAATTAGATAAGCTGTGTGGAATGTATAAATACCGCTCCTGTCCTACAATAAAAGGCTCCCACTCCTGCTGTATCAAGGTACACAAGTTATTCGTCACCCCCCCCCCCCCCGTTTATTTTGCCCAGCCAGCCTGACTGCGGCAATGCCTGACCCTGAAGTCTCTATAGCTCTTTGCCACATAATGATGAAAATCCACACTGTGAGATGAGCGTGTCTCTCTCACCACTGGGTTTTGCCTGCAGCTGCTTTTACCTACTCACAGGAGACATCCGCAGTCGGCTACACAGCGCCTCATTTACCTTGTGCAACTCTCATGATGCCCAGCCAAGGGCTGGAGGGCAGAATCTGATGATGGTCCAGTCAGTCCTCACCCTAAGAATAGAGCATGTGCAAAGTTTTACATATTTTCCATGTATGTTTCTGAAATAGCATTTAAATACCTAGCTTCCTCCCTCACCCTCCCGCCAAACCTACTCCTTCTCATTCAAGAATAATGACATGCCATTTCTTTAAAGCATGAAACACATCATGTTCCTTCAGAGGACATGCTATGTCCCTGTTCTCATGCTGTATTAATTCACCAACATCCCTGCTGGGAACAATGGGCAAGCCACATGGTCTTTGTGAGTATGTTGGACAATCATGAGTGACTTTTTTTTTTGATACCAGGAATTGAACCCAGGAGCACTCAAGCACTGAGCCACATCCCCAGCCCTATTTTGTATATTATTTAGAGACAGGGTCTCACTGAGTTGCTTAGTGCCTCACTAAGTTGCTGAGGCTAGCTTTGAACTTGTGATCCTTCTGCCTCAGCCTCCCAGGCCACTGGATTACACACGTGTGCCACCACACCAGGCTCGAGTGGCTCTTAATGTGGCAGTTATCGTTTTTTCAGGGTGAGGAAAGCATGCCATTTTATAGAACATGTTGAAAAGAGGCTCATGGATCCCAGGACTTCAAAAGCAAGGCTGGAAACCAAGTGATAAAGACTTGGGGCATGTTCCGGGGGAGCCAATAAGGGACCCCCTCACTGTCTCTTGCTCTGGGCTTGACCCCTATTACTGCCCTACACAGTCCAGGAGGAGTATGTTGATAGCCACAGTCAGTTATTTCAGAGTGACAAAGCAAGGCACAATTCCCAAAGTCACTTGCTGCTGTAGCAAATTCTCTACCTTTAAAAACTCTCCTTCCTTCTTTAGTCCCTTAATTCAAAAGGTTCATCTTTATCCCTGTAGCCATGTTTTCACTGCAGTTCCAAAACAAAATCATCCTCGTGTCCCCCATTATCTTAACTGCCCACATCTGATAATTTTCCTAATTGGCATTACACATGTTTAAGTCTCTCTAATTATTTAATGATGGTTACCAGGTAATCCATAATAGCAATTACATATCTGAACTGTCATGGACTATTGGACAAATATGTAATGGGGCATTTTAAAAGCATTTAAAATGTAATGCTAATTAGAAAGATTAGCAGATATGATACTTACCACAATAGGGAACATGTTGGAATTTTTGTTGCAAAAAGCAAAAAAAAAAAAAAATGTGTTTATTAGGACTATTAAGACTTACAGTCTGTAAATGTAAGAATAAAATCGGAGAATAATATGGAGAATTATCTGGAGCCAGAGAGATTTAATACAACATTCTCATTCATTACTTCCCCACTTATTGGACTAGTATCAATTAATTACCTATCGTGTTTTCCTAAGTGTTAAGTGCTATTATCAAAAAATTATGGAAGAGTATGTTGCTTGCTCCAGTCCTTGGAAAGCCTGAAATCTGGCTGAAGAGTTGGGTCATGGAAAAATGGAGTCACCAGAGACCCGTTAACAAACTTGCAATTAATATCCCCATTATAGATATGGTCTGTAAAGACATAGCTTATTCATAGCACCGTGGACACAGGACAAAGATTCCTGGATGAGACAAATTTCAAGAAAGTTCCTGAAAGGGGCAGAGGATCGAAATAGATGTATATTGACAGAAAGCCAAAGAGAGGATCACAAATTAAGCCAAGTGATAGCCTACAGTCAAAAAAGCTTAGGAAAGGCTGGGTCAGGGGGCACACGCCTGTAATTCCAGTGGCTCGGGAGACTGAGGCAGGAGGATCTCGAGTTCAAAGCCAGCCTCAGCAAAAGCAAGGTGCTAAGCAAATCAGTGAGACTCTGTCTCTAAATAAAATACAAGATAGGGCTGGGGATGTGGCTCAGTGGTTGAGTAACACTGAGTTCAATCCCCAGTTCCCCCCACCCCTCCAAAAAAAAAAATGCTCAGGAAAGGTCACTAGGCTTGGCATCAAAGAACTTTAGTTCAAATCCAGGCTCTGCCTCTTCCTAGATATTTGACCTTGGACAAGACAACCTCTTTGACTCTAATTTTCTTCATCTCCGAAGTAAGGATATAAAACCCATCCCATGAGTTGATTATAAAGATTAAATTAGTGAAAGTGTATAAAAACAACATGTTTTAGCAAAGTGTTGGACATAGAAGGCTCACAGATGATTTTTGAATGACTAAGAACAAAGGTGCATCCAGAAGTCGAAGCAAGGTGTGTGCAGATGAAGACTAACAAGATCTTGAGCTTGTAGGAGCAAAGCTGGTGATTCTGGTAGAATGCCTTGAACTTCAGGCTGGATCACTCAGGTTTGTTTAAAGCAGCTGTCAGGATCCATCAAGGTTTCTTAAAAAGGGAGCATGGGAAGGTAGCCTGAGTCTCGTCCTGACCACTGTGGAGAGATTGGACGGACAAAGAAAGGATCAGCCAGTGTTTGGAACCTGAAAGGTTCTTGAAGGATTTAGATATGAGGAGATAAAACATAAGCAAATGGAGTGACCGATCAAAAGACAGAGAAAGAGACAACAAAGAGATCAGAGTTGGAGTTGGAGTTGAAGTATGGAAGTCATGTCATAAAGTCAGGACTTAGCACTATCTCCCTAGTTCAAGCCAGCAACTCTTACCTAGATCCCACAAGAGCTTCAAGGTTAGTTAGAAATGCTTTCAGCTACAGGTAGCAATTTAGGTCGTAGTGGCTTAAATTACAAAGGAAATTAATTATTTCTAATTTTAAAAGTCTGGATAGGGTGGTTCCAGAGTTTTTCTAGTGGTTCCAAGTCTGAGTCTCTGTTACTATCTTGACTTTTTCCTCATGGTCACTAGTTCAAAGGCAGAAAGCAAGAGTGCTTGACAGTAGAAGAAACTCAGCACTATCTGGCTCTCTATCTGTTCCTTTCATCAAGAAACATGGTATCTTTTCCAGAGGTTTCCAACAGACTTGTTGTATGGCCAAAGGTCTGATCTGGGTCATATGGGCCACCTCTAGTTGCTAAGGAGCTTGAGAAAGTAAAAACTAGGCTTCCAGACATATGGCGGGAGGAGCAAAAGGGTTGGGGATACCTTCAAGGAGCCAACCAGCAGTGCCTCCCACAGCTTTCTAACTAGTTCCTTGCTTCCAGACTTGTGCGTTCTCTGTATGGCACCCAAAGAATTCTTTTTACAATGTCCTCTGACCTTCTTGTTCCCCGACTTCGCGCTATTCAAAAATTCCCATCTACTTAGATGGAGTCTCAACTTCACACTTCGCCCCTTGGGGCCTGCACTCCCCGTGTCCTCTCTCTTCCTCTGTCTCTGCTTCTCCAGCCCATCTCCTGCCCTGCACTACCTCATGACCTTCTCTTGGTTCCCCCTCAAGGTCTCTGCACCTGTTTCCCATTTGGGGTTTATTTCCCCTCCCTGTCTCACCCAGCAGCTCCTTCTCATACTGCAGGTCTCAACTCCTCAGAGGAATCTCAGACCCTGCCATGTCAAGGTCTCCTGGACCCAAATCCCACTCTTCTCTTCGACTAGACCTTGTTTATTTTCTAGGTTGCACTTACCACAATCCTGAAGTTCAGTTATCACAATCCGCCCTTGTTTTATTTGTTCATTTTCTTATTGTCCCCCGCCCCCCGCCAACTAGAATGTCAGCACTAGGAACAGGGATAGACCTCACCTTCTGTTCACTCTATGACACTTCTTAAGGCAGCATCAGGCACATAGCAAGTGCTCAACAAATGTTTGCTGAATGAATGAGTGAATAAGCATGTCACCAAGAACTGTGATGTGCTCTGTCCTACTCAGTGACAGGTGGAAGAACCAGTGAAAGAGTCAGAATAAGAGTGATCTGATAGGAGAAAAACCAGAGGGATATGGTGTCTTGTAGGCCAGAGAAAGAAGGCATCAGAGCAGGGGCAGCATTTACCAAAATCAGATGCCATAAAAAACGTCAAAGAGAAGGAAGAGTTGAAGATATTAGTGGGTTTGAGTAGGAGGGGACCAAGGGCGACTTGGGTACCTGTTCTACCTCTGGACTAACGCGTATCAGAATCCATGTGAGGACGTCAGAACCCCGAAGGCAAGTGGCTGTCTTTCCCTCTTGGTCCAAGGGATGCTATGTGGTCCCATTTTTACACTTCAATTTCCCAATTATGAAACAGCCAGAGAAATTCCTTACATCTTCCTCCTATCCTGGTGGAATACCTTGAATATTAAATATCAGATATGAAATAATTTAAGCTTCCAAGATGCCAAAAAGAAAGTGTTTTAATAATCATCCAAGAGACAGGTGTATATTTTGAAAAGAACCCCAAATCCACATGTTTACTCACAAGAACAACCAGTCCCTTCATATCATTCAATCATATTTACCATGTAAAGATCGACTCTGCTTATTACAACCTTCATACGTAAGTGTTATTCATAGGCTGGCACAGAAGCCACACAAGTTAGTTTTGAAGGAGGAGACTCAAGAATAATTGACCCATAAACTTTTATCTTTTCATTTAACTGTCCTGTGATGTGATTGAAGCCGTTAGTAGAGGGAGAAGGGACAATTCTGAGTCACAGCTTCTGGATCATATTAGAATGAAACTGGGTGACATTCAGGAAGGAGCATGCCAGGCCAGTCAGAAACCTCTCTGTGGCAGTCCTTCCCAAGTTATTCTCACAGGTTCATGTGCCCTTATGCCCACTATGTGCTCATGAATTCTAAAATATTATCCCACATGCTTCTGTAAATATGAACAGAAATAAATGCCTTACCTCCAGCTCATCTTCAGAGAAATAGGCATGTGAAAGTCCCCTAAAAGATCTCATTTCTGGCCTGGTGTGGTGATGCTCCCTTGCTATCTCAGGAATGACACAAGTTTGAGGCCAATATGACAACTTAGTGAGACCTTCTCTCAAAATTAAAAAAAAAAAAAAAAATAGCAAGGATTGGGGATGTAACTCAGTGGTAAAGCACCAACCCACTTAGGATGTGGGAGGCCCTGAGTCTGATCCCCTGCAACACACACACACACACACACACACACACACACACACACACACACACAAATCTCTTTTCTGGATTCTGGAGTTCAAGGAAATCAGGGTGAGATTTAACAAATTATCCCCAGATGGAGCAGGCATCTTGAATCTGTGTGGTGTGGTGTGTGTGTGTGGTTGTGTGTGTGTGTGTGGTTGTGTGTGTGTGTGTGTGTGTGTGTGTTGCAGGGGATCAAACCCAGGGCCTCATGCATGATAGGCAAGTACTCTACCATGGAGTACACCCCTCAGCCTCCTACTTACATGTTTTAAGTGCACATATAGTTGTACCTCAGTGTCTGTGAGGGACTGGTTCCAGGACTCCAACAGATACCAAAATTCTCAGATGCTCAAGTCCCTTATATAAAATGGCACAGTATTTGCATAAATCCTAAACATGTCTTCTGCAATACTTTAAACCATCTGTAGATTATCTATAATTGTAAATGCTATAATACAATGTAAATAACTGTTATACTGTATTATTTAGGAAATAATGACAAGAAAAGTCTGTACAGTTTTAATGCAATTTTTTCTGAATATTTTCAATCCATGGTTCATTGACTCCATGAATGTAGAATCCATGAAGATAGAGGGTCAATTGTATATAAATATGCATTGTATTTATGTTAGAATAGGATACTAAGGAATTCTTAACTATGATTGTGAGGGGACCCAGAAATTGAGAAGTAAACTTCTGTCTTTCACTTTTGGAACAGGTTGACTTTATACTATAAGTAGTATCTCCATAAAGGTATAAAAGAACACGAGTCCTTTCACCCCAAAATCCCATTTCTAGGAAGTTAGTCAACCATCCAATACTATAACTGCTTGCATGTGAAAAGATATTGATGTGATGAGCATCTTTGTAAATAGGTTTGCAATAGTAAAACAAACAACCAACAGTGAGACACCACCAAAATATTCCCAGTAGGAAATTGTTTAAGTAAATATTGGTACAGTACAATGGCATATAATGCAGCCATCAAAAAGAATGAAAATCATCTATATGCACAGAAGTAGAAAGATGAAGTTCAAGACTATTTATTGAAACATGAAAGTTGCAGAATAGTGTAATAATCACATTTGTAGTTGTTTTAAAGGACATATGTACATATGACAGTGAATATTGCTGGCAGGAAATTTTAAATGTAACCATTTAAATGGTACCATTTTAAATGTTACTGGGTAGTAGAACTGAGGGTTGAAAAGTAAGGAAATGGGCTTCTGTTTTTCCTCTTCTATACTTTTGTGTGGTTTAATTTTCTTCTATAAATATATATCACTTTTGTAATTAAAAATCATCTAACCTTTTAAAGTGTAACAAATAAAGATGTGTTAAGTGCTTAAGTACACATATACATATGTGCTACTGTACATTAAAAAAATATCATATGGGATCTGGGGTGTAGCCATAGGTTTAATCCCCAACACTACACACACACATACACACACAACGTTACTAAGCAGCATCTTTGTTAAATAATTTGCACTTAACTTTCAAGATCCTTAGCATTTTGGAATACTTTTTGCACCTTCTGTAACTAATTACTCAACACTAATTATTTCTCCCAGAAAATGTATGGTCCTGTTGGGAATCATGATTGTGCAGTACATGTACTACATTGGATAAAATCCCTGTCTTCTGAAATCTTCGATATTCTGCAAAGCACTTGAGAAACATTTAAACTGTAATATCTAACAATGAGAAAATCAATTTAATGTGCTATGTGTAAAGTATAGCATTTTGAAAATCTATTGCTAAGCAGTTCATCAATTGCAATGATGTAAATCAAATCTTTGAATAATAAGGATAATTACAAAATCTTCCTGGGTCTGTTATAAGCACATTTTTATATAAAAAGTGAGCATCTGATAATATAGCAATGTTACCCACATCTTCAAGAATTCAATTTCTTAGTATCTATTATAAACTATTTGCAACATCTCTCTTTTGAAAGTCTGTTAGATTCCACAGACCTTGCTCATGTCTCTCCCCAATGGAACACTTATCTTCTGTGATGAGAGGTAAATGTCATTAATGCAAGAGGAAAATGTTCTAAGCACAGAAATGGAAGAGTTCTATAATGGCATATTAAGCACAATACTCAGAATAGATATAAATCTTCAGAAAATTAGGTTCTCTCATCTAGTTAGTTTCCAGGAATCTTTTTATGTCATCACAAATACAGAGCACACACATAAGCTTCCTTCCTTCTTTTCACTAAAACACCTGCTTTTGCTCTCATGAGAGAGGAGACAATGCTCAAGCCATACCTAGAATTTAGTTTTATTTGCTATCATATAACACCACTAAGCACCTACAGAGATCAACTGACCACTCAAAACCCTTTCTAAATAGAAACTGCTCCTCAAAATAAGATGGCTGTAATAAGCAATGATTTAGAGACAAGCTTCTATATATTGGAGTTATAGCACCTGAATTCAAATTCCAAGTTTCTCATTTTCTGCTACCAGAACTTTTAAAGAAGTTATAGGAATTTTTCTAAGCATCACTTTTCTTGTTTGCTAAAGTGAAATGATAATGATGTCTATCTCTTATCAAAATCATTCAATAACTATTTGCTGAATCTCCTCCAATTGGAGCAAGGCTAATTGAAGGAGGAGATGATATCCTGGCGAACAGGCAGTAGGGTCTATACTCAGCTGCTTTGTGCCATTACTGAAAACAGAGGCAGCAGATTATAGCCATGAGGGTTTTCAGTGCCAGCAGTGAAGAGCTGAATTCCAATCCTGGCTTCTACCTCCAACAGAACTCAAAAGCCTCAGGTCCTCATCTGGAAAATGGGGAAAAAATAATCTTTCTTACTATATGAACTGTGAAGAGTATTAAGCAAAATAAGGCAGGTAGCCAGTTAGTACAGTATCTGTCACCTGGTAAGTACTCAGTAAATGTTTGTTATGTTTCAATAACTAAATTACATCAATGGGAAGGAATGATATTGGGGATGAACTCTAATCCCAGCACAGATTAGAAACCCTTCCTTGCAGGATCTGAAATTGAGGATAGTCTTTGTTATGGTTTGGATAAGGAGTTTCCTCTGAAAAGCTCGTGTGTTGGAAATATGGTATCCAACATAGCAACCAATGTTCAGAGGGGAAATGATAGGATTTGGAGAGTTGTGTCTTTGTCAGTGGATTAATCCACTTAATGGATCAATAATTTGAGTGGATTACTGTGTGGTAGCTGTAGGCAGGTGGGACATGGCTGTAGGAAGTAGGTGGGGCAGGGGAGGGCATGCCTCAGGAATTATAGTTTTGTCCCTGGCTCCTCACTCTCACTGTGTCTCCCAGCTGCCATAAGCTGGAAGCTTTCCTCTGTCATGTCCTTCCACCATGACATTCTGCTCACCTCAAGCCCCAGAGGAATGGAGTCAATGGACTGTGGACTGACCCTCTGAAACTCTGAGACCAAAATAAACTGTTCCTTCTCTAAGTCGTTCTTGGCAGGTATTTTGTTCACGGTGACAAAGAGCTGACTAAGACAGACTTCAAGCCCCACATTTTGTTGCCTTGAGCAATGCTCTGGCTCCTGCTGTGTATACTTAATAGAAACATGGAAATAGAAAAAAAAAAAAAAAAAAGCCCTCCATCATCTACAGGCTTTGGAGACACTCAAACCTCACCCTTTACAAGGACTGTCCAATCCATTGCAAAAAGAAAAGCTAAAATACCTTGGCCCCCTCCAAGTAACATATTAAGATCACCCACGCCTCCAGAGGAACAATGGGGACGATATGGTGCAAATTTACTGCCATTTAGAAAACTATTTGGAGTCATGGATTTTTACTCTTATAGAAATTATGTTCTCCTCAGGAAAAAAAAATGCAGATTGAGCTGTGGGATGTACCTCAGTGGTACAGCATGTACAAGACCCTGGGCTCAATCCCCAGCAGTCAAAGAAAAAAAAATTGCACGTACCTATACGTATTAGCAATTTCATATATAATTCCAGAAAATTCAGGTGCTCCCTGAAGCCCACTCATAATTAGATTCAACCTAAAATATAATTATACTTATGCCAAAATACAGATTTTTAATTGATCCAGCACTCACCTGAGATCCCAGGGTTGCAAAGCTTAGCTGGATTGTGAGTCAGAACCAGTCAGAAAGACAAGGAGGTCAGGCTGTCCTTCAAGAGCAAAGCAAATCAGAACATGCATTTAGCCCAGCTCAGTGGTACATGCCTGTAAACCCAGTGGTTCAGAAGGCTGAGGCAGGATAAGTTCAAAGCCAGCCTCAGCAACTTAGTGAGGCGCTAAGCAACTCAGTGAGACCCTGTTTCTAAATAAAATATTTAAAAAGGGATGGGAATATGCCTCAGTGGTTAAGTGCCTCTGAGTTCAATCCCTGGTACTCCCCACCCCCAAAACAAGGAGAGACCAGAACATGCATTTACTCATGTCACTCACTGCCTTGTGACAGTGCCACCGAGATGCAGGCTCAGCCAGGTAAAATATCAGCCATAATCAGCTGCTGAAAGACAGGCTTAGAAAATCTGAGTAAACCAACCACCAAATGAAGGTAGGTACCATTGCCCAGAGTTTTATGACAAAATTATTTTCCCAGTGATACTCAGAGCATCTCATTGACCATTTGGTCCTCATTACAATCCTTCTAGATATTAACAGAACGCATGGCACTTCTCAGCCTTCCCCACTCAGTGTTCTGCTGGTGGAGGCTGAACTTTGATCCATGAAGATCTGAGGAAGTAGCTCAAAAACAGCCCACCAGAGCCGGGGCTTTTCTTTGAAGTTTTTGTGTTCTAAGAGTTGGCTCTTAAAATCATATGAATTTCACATTCTGGCCCATAGGATATCTGTTGGTTCATTCAAAAATCATTATTCCTAAATTTTCTAACAGAATGAATGTTGGAACGTTTTTGCTTACTTGAGAAGTAAAGAGGCATTTTTTTTTTTCTTTCTCCATTTTATAAACGAGGGCTGCACAGCTGTTTTGTGGGAGACCTGAGGCTCAGCACGGATCTCATTCCAAACTGGCTGCATCCTTTTCTATGATTATGTGTGGCAACTCAGAAGGCAGAGGAAGGGGGAGGTACAGGACTTCTTGGTTGAAAGTTGATAGCTAGAAAATGGGAAGGCGATGAGGGGTTCGTTGAAACCTTTTAGAGGACTGTATATTAATCAGTCAAGTCCCGGAGAGCTGACGAACTCTCAGCACCTCAGTTTCCTTAAATGTAAAATGGAGCCAATGACATCTGCCTCACAGGGCTGCTGGTAGGGTTCGATCAAGTGATCTCTGGGAGCTGTTTGCCCAGTGCCTGACCCCTGGTAGGTCTTCATTAACTAGATGATGGCCTTAGTTATCCTTGGTCAAGTGGAAATCTCTGCCTGTACCTCTCTTAAGACCTTAAGTTGAACATTTCCCCAACCAAATTTATCACTCTGTTGCTTCCCCTACCACCCAGAGACCCTATATCCCCTTCCTGAGTGGTCTCAGTTAATGGCTCCATCACCCATCCAAGTGAGATCTTCAAACACATCCTTCTTCCCTCCCTTCTTCTAACCCACCACACTCTCCCAATAAACTTCCCAAGAGTCTAGCTGTTCTATCTCCCATCTGTTCTGTCCTCTGGGAGAGCCTCTCTCACCTCTCTCAGACAACCTCAGTAGTGCCTAACAGCCAGGCATGATGGTGCGCACCTGTAATCCCAGCTACCTGGCAGGCTGAGGCAGAAGGATCACAAGTTCAAGACCAGTCAGTCTCAGCAACTTAGCAAGACCCTGTCTCAAAATAAAAAGTAAAAAGGGCTGGGGATGTAGTTCAGTGGTACTGGTTTTAATCCCCAAGACCACAAAGAAAAATACAGCCTCCTAACTGATATCTGTCTGTTCTCCACTCTACTGGTAAACTAACTGTCCTGAAATTACCTGATTGAAAACTTTAGACAATCACACATTTTCTTCTGTAAAAAGAAAAATTCTCCTGACAATCTGGTCCCAGTGCACTTTCACAACTTCTCAAATTCTAAGCATAGACACACACACACACACACACACACACACACACACATATACGCAGCCCAGCCCTGCAGATCCTTTCAATACTTCTCCTGGGATCTAGAATATTCCTGTCAATGTTACTGGGAAATATTTAGTCATCCTTCAAAACCCAGCAGAAATGCCTACTCTTTGAGGAGCTTTCCCAACCCTCAAACATTCCCCTCTTGCCTGGTACATCAAATTACTGTTTCCCCATAGCCACTACTTCCCTGTTCCAATCTGTCCTCCAGAATATTCTTTTTCAATGAAACTCTGGTCCTGGGTCAGGCTCTCTCACCGACTTACTGAAGATATCACAAATTTGGTGAAAGACATAAACCTAGAAATTCCAGAAGGACAGGAACTGGAACAGTAGCTCAGTGGCAGAGTGCATGGCTAGCAGTCATGAGGCCCTGGACTTTATCTCCAGCACAGGTGGAAAAAAAAATACACACAAAGAAAAGCAAATCCCAAATAGCATAAAATCAAGGACTTCTGCATCCAGATCCATTGTAATCAAAAGGCAGGAAACCGAAGACAAAAAAAAAAAATATATCTTGAAAGTAGTAGGAAATAGCACATCAGCTACAGGGCCATGACAATATGAATGATTACAGATTTCTCATCAGTAACCATGGAGGTATGCTGGAAGTGAAAAGGAGAAAACAATTATACACACACACACACACACACACGTGTGTGTGTGTGTGTGTGTGTGTGTGTGTGTGTGTTTTAAAGTCTTGAAAGGAAAGAGCCAAGATTTTTATATCATCAAAACCATCTTTCAAGAATAAAAGTGAAATATATACTAAGAAGAAGAAAAATTAAGCAAATCTGTTGTCAGCAGATCAGCTAGAATTGCTAAAGTAATTCCCTACAGAAAAGAAAGAGCAAAAAGAAGTTTGGAACAACAGAAATAAAGAGAAATGGTAGCACAGCAGACAATTACTCTCCTCTTGAGTTCTTTAAAATATGTAAAATTTCTACATTCTAACTTAACTGTGAAAGGTTAAGTATGTATATTGTAAATAGAGCAACCACTAAAATGCTACATTACTGAGAGCCATGGCCGAGTCTGTATGGCCCCTGGCATTTTGCCAACAGTATTGATTGACAGGCGAGGCATTACTATCCAACTTGGCTGCTACTTTTGAGTTCTCCCACTACTTTGGAGTTTTGAGTTCTCGGGCTACTTTGGAGTTCTTGTGGGGATTCCTGGGGATTCCCATTGGTTGGAGAAGTGCAGGAGGGGGGATTTCCGGAGGAGATATTTCCGGTGGCTGGTTCCTGGACTAGCCGGTGGCGTTAGGGAGGAGTTGCTGGTGGAGTTCAAAAATAAAGTTTGTTTCTGCTTCAGTGGCTCATTATTTGTGCCCAGCCAGACTGTGGCACTACATAAATAGATATAGTTAAAGACAAAATCAGAAAAAAAAATAGATTAAAAAATGCAATATTCAAAAATGTTCAAATAACTCAAAAGAAAGTAAAAAGGGAAAAAGAAAAACATGGAGAAAAAATGTATAGGAAGGGAAAAAAGAAAAGCACACACAAAAAAGAGACTATATAGAAAAAATTTACATGGCATACATAAATCTAAGCTTATCAATAATTGTATTAAATGTAAATGATCTTAAAAAATTTAAAGCGATTTTCAAAATAGATTTTTTTTTTTAAGCAATGCTGGAGATTAAACCCGGGGCACTAGGCATGCTAGGCAAATGCTCTACCACTGAGCTGCACTCCCAGCTCAAAATAGATTTTTTTTTAAAGACACAGCCTAATGCCCTATACTCAATAGATAAGAAATTCAGTTCAAATATAATGATAAGTGTACAATCAGTGACTTGAAAAATTGTGCTCTATATGTGTGATATGAAATGAATTGCATTCTGCCATTGTGTATAACAAATTAGAATAAATAAATAATTTAATAAAAAAATCTGACAAAAGTTTTTAAAATAAATAAATATAATGATAAGCTGGGCAAGGTGGCACACACCTATAATCTCTGCAGCTTTGGAGGCTGAGTCAGGAAGATCTCAAGTTCCAAGCCAACCTCAGCAACTTAGCCAAACCCTGCTCACTAGAAAATTTAGAGGGGGTGGGGGGGTGCACTAGGATGTAGCTCAGTAGCTCAGTGGTTAAGCATCCCTGGGTTCAATCTCTGGTACCAAAAATATGTAAATAAATAAATAAAATGATAAGAGTAAGTGGAAAGAGAAAAAGAAATAAAGCAAAAACATGGAAACACTACTGAATAAAAAGATAGAACTGGAGTAGAAATATTAATATCAGAAAAGCGTACTTTTTTCCATATTAATAGAGATTATATAGTGACAAAAGAGTCAGTTCACATACAAAACATCACAAGCATAAATAGTTTGCACAGAGCTTCCAAAATAGATGAAGAGGGCTTGAGGGTGTAGTTCAGTGATAGAGCACGTGCCCAGCATGCACTAGGCTCTGGGTTCATCTCCAGTACACACACACACACACAAAAAAAAAAAAAAAAAAAAAACAAATAAATAATATGCTATGTAACAAACACTGATAGCACTAATAGGAGAAATAGGTACATTCACAATTCTACTTGAAAGTTTTGATGCTCCTCATTTAATAATTGATCAATTAAGTGGACAGAAAATTGACAAAGATAGAAAAGATGTGAACAACATCACCAAAAAATTGATCCTATTTGACATTTACAGAACCCTCCATTGAACAACAAGAGAATACACATTGTATTCAAATGCATGTGAAATAGTCTTAGGACCCATAACTGGGTCATAAAGCAAACCTGAATAACTTTAAATAAATTAAGATTATAAAAGTATGGGGCTGGGTTTGTGGCTTAGTGGTGGAGTGCTTGCCTAACACATGAGAAGTGCTGGGTTTGATCCTCAGCACCACATAGAAATAAATAAATAAATAAAGGTATTGTGTCCAATTGCAACTAAAAAAATTTTTTTAAAATCATAAAGATATGTTCTTTGACCAAAATGGAATGAAAGTAGAAATCAGTAATATAAGGATAACTAAAAAATTACACAAAACGTTTTAAATATTTCATGAGTCATAGGAGTCTCAGGGGACTTTTCAAAATACTATGAAATAAATAAAAACGAAAATACAACAAACCAAAACTTGTGGATGCTGGACATGGTGGTGCATCCCTATAATCCTAGGTACTGGGAGACTGAAGCAAGAGGATCCTAAGTTCAGGGTCAGCCTTTGCAATTTCGTGAGATCCTTTCTTAAAATAAAATAAATGGGCTAAAGGGGCTGAATAAGGCTCAGTAAAATGCTTGCTTAGCATGCTCAAAGCCCTGGGTTCCATCCCCAGCAGCACAAAAGAAACAAAACAAAACAAAATGATCTTATGGAATACAGCTAAAGTAGTGCTTCAAAGAAGATCTATAAGGGTGAGGATGAAGTTCAGTGACAAGAGTGCTTGCCTAGAATGTATGAAGCCCTGGTTCAATTGCCTAGACTGAATAAATAAATAAATAGCATTAAATACTTGTACAAGCAAAGAAAGATCTCCAGTAAATTCTTCTATTTAAAGACAGTAGGGGAAAAGAAAGAGCAAAATAAACTCAATGCAAGAAAAAAAAAGAAAATAATACAGATAAGGGGCTGGGGATATAGCTCAGTTGGTAGAGTACTTGCCTTGCATGCACAAGGCCCTGGGTTCAATCTCCAACATCATAAATAAATAAATAATGCATTGTAATACTGAGAAAATAATACAGATAAGAGCACAAATCAATAATATTAAAATCAGGAGAATAGAAAAAATTAATTAACCAAACACTGATTCTTGGGAGGTGGGGGTGGGGGTGGGGAATCAATAAAATAGATAAACTTCTAGCAAAAATGACAAAGGAAAAAAAAAATAACAAAGGAGACATAGATGACCAAAAGCAAGAATTAAAAAGGAGGTCCTACTACAGGGGCTGCTGGCATAAAAAGGATCATAAGGGAATATTATGAATAAACCAGTGCGTATAAATTCTATGACTTCAATAAAATGTAAATAAAAATTTAAGGTTGGGGGGTGTAGTTCAGTGGCACAACTCTTGCCTAGCAAGTACAAGTTCCTGGGTTCAATCCCAGCACCAAAAAAAAAAAAATTAATCATAATAATAAACTAAAATAATAATACCATTTAAAATTGCTTTAAAATATGTATGAATCTAAAAAAAATATAGACAGTATCTGTATCTTCAACACTATAAAATGCTGATGTCAAAAATCAAGGAAGACAGCTGAGCACGGTGGAACAAACCTGTAATCCCAGCAGTTTGGGAGGCTGAGGCAGGAGGATCACAAGTTCAGCAACTTAGCAAGGCCCTGAGGAACTCAGTGAGACCCTGTCTCTAACAAAATATAAAATATAAAAAGGGTTGGGATGTGGCTCAGTAGTTAAGTACCCCTGGATTCAATTCCTGATACAAAAAAAAAAAAAAATCAAGAAAGGCTACTTAGGAGCCTAAAGCAAGAGGATGAATTGAGTTAAGGCATTTGAGGCCAGTCTGAACAACAAAAGAGAATGTCTTCAAAATAAATAAATAAATAAATGGCCTAAATAATATATATATATATATATATATTCATGTATTGGAAAGTTCCACAGAGTAAACAAGTTGATTCTTTCCAAATTGACCTATAGATTAAATATAATTCCAATCAAAAATGCCAGAAGAACTCTTTTTATAATAATAGATAAGCTGATTATAACATTTTAATGAAAATGTAAAGAAATTAAAAGAGCCAAAACAGTTACCAATAAATCAATAAAGTTGGCAGAACCACATTGTCCAATTTTAAGACTTAATATAAACCTATAGTAAGCAAGACAGTGTGGTATTGGTAAGAAATAGACAGCAGATGAATAAAACCGAACAGAGAGTCCAGAAATAGTGCCACACAAATATAGTGAATTGATATTTCAACAGAAAGGAAAATAAAGAAGGACAGTCATTTCAACCAATGGTATTCGAACAACCAGACCAAAAGGAAAAGAAGAAAGACCTAAACATCGCATTTTATAAAACAAATTAATTCAACATGGATGTCATATAATATCAAATATGAAAGCTCAAAACTGTTCGGAGAAAATCTTTGTGATCTGTAGTTAGAGCAAAGAATACTTAGACATTCATAAAAGAAAAAATGGACAATTTGAATTTATCAGACATAAAAATGTTTGCTCTGGGGACTTCATTGCTAAGAGAATGAGAGAGGTTAGAGAGAAATTGGTCAAAGGATAAAAAGTAAGATAAAAGGAAAAGACAATCTACAGACACAGGAAGAAAAAATGTGCAAATCACATATCCAACAAAGGATTTGGATCCAGATTACATGAAGCACTCTTGAAACTCAATCATTAAGGGGAAAAATTTTTAAACAAGCAAAAAGTGATGTGAACAGACACATCGTTAAAGAGGATACACAGGTGACAAATAAACACCTGAAAATTACTGTTAGCCATAAGTAATAGGGAAATTAAAACCATAATAATAACCACTGATACCTATTAGAATGCTGTAATTTAAAAGAAAAAAATTTAACTGTCAATATCAAGAGCTGATAAAAATATGAATCAAGTACAACTTTCATATACTGCTTATGGGGATTCACAATTTTATAGCCATTCTGTAAAACAGTTTAGCATTTTTCTTATAAAGTTAAATATATATTTGCCATAAACCCAGCAATGCAATAAGTGAGTACTTATCCTAAAAGTAAAACTTAGGTTCATATAAAAATGTATACACAAATGCTTATAGCAACTTTTTTCACAATCACCAAAAACCTGAAAAAAAAAATCCCAATCATGCTTTCATTGGTAAATGGGTAAACAAACAGGTACATCTACTGGTGGAATAATACTCAGCAATAAAAAGGAATTAGCTATCGGTACACACAACTTGGATAAATCTCAAATTCATTATGCTGAGTAAAAGAAACCAGTCTCAGAAGTTTATGTACCCTGTAATCCTTATGCTTCCCTTCATATGATGCTCAAAACAATGAAACTATATTGAGGAAGACAAATGAATGGTTGCTAGGCATCAGGGTGGAGAACAGTGAGACTAAAGAGGGTAACATGGAGTTTCAAGGGGTGGTGAGATTTTTCTGATGGTAGTGGTGGTTACATGAATCTATACATGAGTCAAATTTTTTAAAAGGTTGACTTAATTAATATATTGTTTTTTTTTTTGAATTGTAAAGCTTTTTTTTTTTTTTTTAATAGTAAAGAAATGATCCAAAGGAAAAAAATCAAAGGTCTGGACTTGAGGAAACTGGAATGGGTCAAGGCAGGAAGGGAAGTCATGAGCAGAAGAGGGTGCTCAGCCTAGAAACAACTCTGAACTTATGGAATATGTGGGAAGCCAGGTGCAGTGGCGCACACCAGTAATTCCAACGGCTCTGGAGGTTGAGGCAGGAGGATCAAGGGTTCCAAGCTAGCCTCAGCAACTTAGCGAGGCCCTAAACAACCCAGTGAGATCCTGTCTCTAAATAAAAAAAAAAAAAAAAAAAAAAAGGGCTAGGGATGTGGCTCAGTGGTTGAGTGCCCTGGGTTCAATCCCCCATACAAAAACAACAACAAGAACAACAACACACACAAACAAAACAAAACAAAACAAAACAAACAACAACAACAACAACAAAACAGAAAGCAGATTTCTAAGCCCCACCTCTGATCTGAATAAAAATTTGGGAGATAAGCCAGAATCTGCATATTAATATGCATGATCCCCAAGGAGTATTAAAACATGCTCAATTAAAAAAAAAAAAAAAAAGTTTATTTGTTCTCTTTAGGTATATATGAAGTAGAGTGAATTTTGACATATTATACATGCATAGAGTATAACTTATTCTAATCAGGATCCCATTCTTGTGGTTGTACATGATGTGGAGATTCACTGGTCACATATTCACATATGAACATAGGAAAGTTATCTCCCATTCATTCTCCTGTCTTTCCTACTGAAACATGCTCAACTTTGAGAAGCCCTGCTCCAGAAGGTAGTTCCAAATACTTGGTGAACCACTGAATATTTCATCACCTCTGCCTTCTACAACATCCCCCACCATGTTGATGAGTCACATGGTATTCACGGCAACTTTCCATATGCATAGGCATCCAGTGGAACATTTGCCTTGAATTTCAAGTGGGAAACACACCTCTTTTGGGCTTACATTTCTGGGTCTAGCTGGGCCAATCAGTCAACAGCTTATGGGAGCTGAGACAGCCCACCCAGGTAAATTTTAAGACTTGCTACAAAGGATGAAGACAGGGCTGAGGGAACCAGTGTTTAACTTTAAGGTGATTATTCTCACTGTTCTTTCCTTTCCCTCCTTTAAAGTCACTTACTCACCCTCTTCTGGCCTCCATTTCTTTCTCTATGCAAGCCTCCGTCCCTTCTAGCCATCATGTCCACAAATTCATGATCCAGATCAGCTGTGCTCTGAACAGAGTAGAGAAGCCCAGTCTGGAATCTTCTGAGACCCCCAAAACTATAGAAATAATGTTAATGGCCTTCACGCGCCAATTCATGTCCAGGCCAGACTTTGTCCAGGTACAACAGGACAAGTTTGTGCTGGACGTGGTGGTGTACAACAGTAATCCCAGAGACTCTGGAGGTTGAAGCAGGAGGATTGCAAGTTCAAGGGTAGCCTCAGCAATTTAGCAAGGCCCTAAATAAGCAACTAAGTGAGATTCAATCTCAAAATAAGAAACAAAAAGGGCAAGAGATGTGGTTCAGTGCCCCTGGGTTCAATCCCCAATACCAAAAAACAAACAAACAACAAAAAAAACACACAAAATCTGGACAAGTTTGGGGGTAGGGTAGGGGGCAGTGTGGATAGAGAGGGTGAATCTAGGGCTGCTCTCTAGCATTCAAACTGTCCTAAAGTTCTGATGTCACTGAGAAGAAGGTCATGTAAGGCTAGTACTTTTCCAACAGTGGTCAACACATTCTTGTAAGTAAGAAATGTAGTGAGTTACAACCAACACGCAATGGAAAAGAGACCATTGCATGAGTAAGGGTAAATGTGTGTGTGTGTGTGTGTGTGTGTGTGTGTGTGTGTGTGTATGAGAGAGAGAGAGAGAGAGAGAGAGAGAGAGAGAGAGAGAGAAGAGTTATGTTATTGTAAGAAACATTAAAAGAGTTTGAAAAATGCTGCTTTAACACCGTATGGAAGGGAAGGATAAGGAAGGAGAGGTATCTTTCTGGGGCAAAAATAACCCCAACAGAGAATGAGGGACAGAGATGGATGGGGAGTGCTCCCGTGGTTCAAATCCCCAACCATCTCAGAATCCTTGAGCAAAGGAAAGGCAGCAAGCCCTCTCATGTCCAGAAAATGGCCCTGGCCTGTTCCCTGGGCCCTGGCTCAAGTCCATGGCTTGGTTTTTCTGCGTTTTCTGTGCCAAATTATTCACTGTGCTGAACCAACCAGGCTTCTAAACTCCTGGCACCAGCACCTTGTCTCACAGAGCCCAGGTGACTCCATTTGCAATTCTCATTCCAAGCAGATTCTAGGCCTACATCTCGGTGGGGGATAATCCCCCACTGAGGCTGTCTGCATTTTAAAGCTTCCTACCTTATCTTCAGGTGAGGGAGGATGTGTTCCTAATTACTCAGTCTTGGGGGAAGGCCAGAAGCCTGTGGTTTTGCTATCAGTTTTACATTCATTATGACACAGGAGTTAGGTAGCTATTCCGCCACCAAAAAAAAAAAAAAAAAAAAAAGGCCCTGTGGTTTAAGAAGTTAATTTTTACACGTGGCTAATAAATAGTAAAGGGGATCTGAATAGTAAAGGAGTTTGCCTGATTTTAAAATCTAAACCCTTTCTACCACCTCAGGGGGCCTTTTTAATACTGAGTAAACAACCCCACTTCTTATGGACCTGGATCTACTTCCCTTTGAGCAATTTTATTTATTTATTTACTTATTTTTTTGGTATTGGGGATCGAACACAGGGGCAGTTTATTACTGAGCCACATCCCCAACCCTTTTTTATTTTTTATTTTGAGACAGGGTCTTACTCAGTTACTTAGGGCTCTCATTAAATTGCTGAAGCTGGCTTTGAACTTTCCAGCCTCCTGTTTCAGCCTCCTGAGCTGCTGGGATTACAGGCATGTACCATCATGCCTGGAACTTTGAACTGTTTTAAGGTGTTCAAACTGCTCTGCCAGCAAAAGACCTCAAATTACCCTCTGGAGCAAATAGCAAAACCAGTGTTTCTGTTTGCGCAGAATTTACAATGAACTGGAATAATTGGTGAGTGTCATTTAATGGCAATTAAAAATCATATAGGATGATTGCTCATTTGACCAGCTTCTTTGAAGAGATTGTAGAAAAATCAAATGTACAGAGATTGAACATAGAGAATAATGCTTGAAGTGAATAATGGAATTCTAAATCTGGATTCGGGGTATGTGTCAGATCAAAATAGTTAATGTAAGAACATATTTCCAGAATAATAACAGGAATTATTAGCAGAATGTGATTCAAAACACACAATTTCTTTCCATAAAGCTTTTCATGCCACCACCAAGTACAGAAAATTAAGTCAACTTATATCAACCTTTCATATGTTTACAACTCATACAAATAAAATACTTGAAGTGAGAAGGTGCTTTTTATGATCTACTTGAAACCATCTAGCACTTCTACATGAATGCTCATTTTAATTCAGTTCATTTTTAGTTTCTGAGTTCAGTCAATTTTCTCTAAGATAAGTTACACTGAAGAAGCTTGAATTTCCACCTTTTACAAAATTATATATATTGACCTACTATACTAAGTAACTGATAAATATAGTTTTGGAAATCAGTTATCCTCACCGGGTCCATACAGCACTGTCTCTATGCCTTTCACTATGTGTTTCATGACTCGATGTGATGAGAAGTAAGACTTGGTCTAAAGAAAGAGGTAGAAGGCAGAGGGTCTACAGCAAGCAAAATGTGAGGCTATCTCAGATACTCCTTCTCCCAAGAATATATTGCTTTGTCCTGAAATTGGAATAATTGACTTTGAAGTATGGAAGAAATAAAGACAGAACTTGTTCTAAGCCATGTGCATTAGCCAATAACCAGGGCAACTTGCTTGAAGCAATGAGATTGGTCATCAGTGGGTACCATTCCACAAAGCATGCAAACACAATTTGTCTAAAAATTATATTGTGGAAAAAGGACCAAACTAACTATGTCATTGGGACTTAACTCCACAGGTAAGGAGAAAAATTCAGAGATCCACAATTTATCACTGAAGAAAGGAATCTATCTCAGAATCATCACTCATATAAAGTATGATTCAACCACTAAGCCAACCTATACCACACATCCAAAAATGCATACCAAATATAAGGTGTGCCCATGCATTCATAAGGTCTTGGATTCAATCCCCAGCACTAAAAGTGTGTGGGTGTGCAGTTAAACTCACAACAATCACTTTTAAAAATTTTTGTTTTGTGGGGCTGGGGTTGTGGCTCAGTGTTTGCCTAGCATGTGTGAGGCACTGGGTTTGATTCTCAACACTGCATATAAATAAGTAAAGGTCCATCAACAACTAATGAAATATTTTTTTAAAAAATTGTTTTGTTTGGGGTTTTGTAGGTTTTGTTTTTTGTTTTTTGGTACTGGGGATTGAACTCAGGGGCACTTAGCCACTGAGTCACATCCCTAGCCTATATAATATATATAATTTAGACATAGGGTCTCACTTGAGTTGCTTAGGGTCTTGCTAAGATGCTGAGGCTCAGTAGAGTTGCTTAGGGTCTTGCTAAGATGCTGAGGCTGGCTTTGAAATCACGATCCTGCTGCCTCAACCTCCGGAAATGCTGGGATTACAGGCGTGTGCCACCATGCCCAGCAACAACAATTCCTTTTTAATCCAAATCTCAATTATCCATCAGCTGAAACTGGCTCTTGAAATACCACTAATGACCTTTAAAATGTTTTGTGAAACTCATCCTAGTAAAGTAGAGACTTTGATTTGAAGAGTGCTCTTGGGTTGTATTGGGAGAGGAATTGCAAAAGGGTCTCTGAATCTTAAGTCACTGAGGGAAGGAATAAAGAATGCAAAATTTTAGAAAGGAAAAGTTTGGAGTATAGGTGATACACTTTTCCCCACATAGTTCAGGAAACTGGCCCAAGCCCCTATAACCCCACACATATAAAACCCACAAAATTCCCTCTTGTTGCTTCTCAAACTTCTACATCCTTTCAAATCGAGGAGAGATCATTTTGTTATATCAAACACAGGATGTTCCAATAAATGCCCACCCTCCAGGAAAACTGGATTTCTACATAAAAATTAAGAAATTGGACAATTTTATTATACCACATACAAAAGTCAACTCAAAATGGATAAAAGATCAAAATGTAAAACCTGAAATCATAAAACTGATGAAAGAGAACTTGAGGAAAACCTTGACATTGGCCTTAACAATGATTTTTTGGATGTTATTCAAAAAGCTCAGGCAATGAAAATAAAAAGAAATAAATGGGGCTATTTCAAACTAAAACACTGTTATTCAGCAAAAGAAGCAATCAACAAAATTAAAAGACAACCTACAGACTGGGAAAAAAACATTGTAAATCACAAATCTGGCCAAGTGTGGTGACACAAGCCTATAATCCCAGTGGCTCAGGAGGCTGAGACAGGAGGATCCCAAGTTCAAAGCCAGCCTCAGCAAAAGTCAGGCTCTAGGGGCTGGGGATGTGGCTCAAGTGGTAGCGCGCTCGCCTGGCATGCGCAGGGCACTGGGTTCGATCCTCAGCACCACATACAAATAAAAAAAAATAAAGATGTTGTGTCCACCGAAAACTAAAAAAAAAATTTTAAAAAAAAAAGTGAGGTTCTAGCAACTCAGTGAGTCCCTGACTCTAAATAAAATACAAAATAGGGCTGGGGATGTGGCTCAGTGGTCAAGTGCCCCTGAGTTCAATTCCCCATACCCCCCAAAAAAGGGAATAAATCACATATCTGATAAGGGGTTAATATTTGAAATTTATAAAGTCTTACAACTCAATAGCAGGAAAAACAAATAACATGATTTAAAAATGGGCAAAGGACCTGAACAGACATTTCTCCAAAGAAGACATAAAAATGGTCAATAAGTATATGAAAATGTGTTCAACATCACTAAACATCAGGGAAATGCAAATTTAAAACAGTAGGAGATATCATCTGACACCCTTAAGAATGACTATTATCAAAAAGACAAGAGACATAAAACGTTGGCAAAGTATGGAGAAAAGGGAACCCTCCACTGTTGGTGGGAATGTAGGTTGGTAGAGCCAGATGGAAAATAGTATGGAGGTTCCCAAAGGAATGAAAAATAGAACTACCATACACCCAGCAATTCCTCTTCTGGATAAATGTAAAGATGAAATCACCACCTCATAAAAGGTGTCTGCCATTCCAGGTTCACTGCAGCAATATTCATTCTAGCCAAGATACAGAAACAGCCTACCGGATAACCTGATTGGGGAAATATGGTGAAACTAGTTCAGGACCTTTTGTCACATCTTAACTAAAATCCTATTGTGGATAAAATAAGGTTGAGATCTCACCAGGACAAAATAGTAATTCAAATTTATTAAGACTCCCAGAATGAGGTACTCTTCAGTTTAGTCTAAGGTGTGATCAGTGACTTTGACCAGTGAGGTCACCTCCAAGTGATTGGGAGCATGTACACTTTACACCATGAGCTAAATCCAAATGTGGATCTTCATCACCAACATGGTGTTTCCTCTTTCCACCAGCCAGTTTTATGATTCGAAATTTTTCAGTTATATTCAACTCTTTTTTTCTTTGTCTTCTTTAGTCTAATTGTCCCAGCAAATACAAACCTTTAGCTATGGAATCAGGCCAAAGACCTCCTTACCAAGATGTCTCTGGTTAATCTCAGCAGCTCAGGAAGCCAAGGCAGGAGGGTCACAAATTCAAGCCAGCCTCAGCAACTTAGCAAGGCCCCAAGCAACTCAGTGAGATCTGGTCTCTAAACAAAATATAAAAAGGACTAGGGATGTGGTCAGTGTTAAGCACCCCAGGGTTCAATCTCCAGTACAAAAAAAAAAAAAAAAAAAAGTCTCTGGTACTTCAAGAATTACTATGTATGCATAGAACTAAGCCTATTTCTTTAAAAACAAACAAACAACAACAACAAAAAAAAAAAAAAAAAAAAAACACCACTTTTTTCCTGTAGGAAAAATATCATGGTAGCTCAGAAGGTGACCTACTCAGGCAGTACTAAGAACACTTTCCTGGATTTCTAGAAATTCTCAGGAGGTGCAGATGGTTCACAGTCACCCACCCCCAAAGCCTATCTCTTTATCTTGAACAATCCTAATCCCAAAAGCACCTGGCCATTATGGTCATCTAGATAATAGAAATTGGTGGGCTCCCCAAATGCTCCCCAAATGCCCCCCACCAAGGCTGCAACCTGAGCTCCTTTATGGCACTTCCTTCCTGGGAGTTCAGTGGGGTAACATGTAGGTGAAAGTAGGCCTGATTGCCTTGTTTTTTTCAACACTAGCTTTCCACTAACTTCAGTTGTTGACTCCAGAGATATTCAACCAGAATGTCCACTTCTAATGAAGTTCCTGGAGCAACTGTCAAGAAATGCAACTTTGGCCTATGGATCTGGTCGTGTTAGTTGGTCCAAGTGAAATACAAAAAGCATCCTAAGGTCACCCAACCTTGCCACCAAAGTAAAATGAGACTAGAAGTGGTAAATTTCCTGTGTAACATCCTGCGTCTTCTCTAAGTTCAAAGTAGTGATAAAAGGTCCATTTTTTTTTGTTTACTTTTTTTTAGATAATTTTAATATTTATTTTTTAGTTTTCGGCGGACACAACATCTTTGTTTGTATGTGGTGCTGAGGATCGAACCCAGGCCGCAAGCATGGCAGGTGAGCGCGCTACCTACCGCTTGAGCCACATCCCCAGCCCAAGGTCCATTTAAAAAAAAAAAAAAATTTAGCTGGAGAAAGCTAAAAGACACTTAAGCAGTTTGGTTAGCCCATCTTAAGGGTCCTTCCTGGCTCAGAAATGTCAGAGTACCTATAGTATTCCCAAACTACCAAAACTTGGGGTAGTCAGCAGATAATCTCAGTGAACCATGAATAATCAAAGATTTTTTTCCCTGTTAATCTAAGTTCTAGTTCAATTACAATCAATAGCACTTACTGAGTATCTACTAGGTGCCAGGACATGCTTCCTTCCTTAGTGGTTCTCAATTTTTACTGTGCATCAGGATCACCTTAGGCAGCTTGGAAAACTACAAATGTCCAGTCTACCAATTCCAATATTTGGATTCAATTCATTGAGGGTAGGATATGTTCTAAAATCTCCCCAGATGATTCTAACGTGTAGCAACATTGAACCTTCCATGTCCAAATCCACCTCAATTACCACCAACAGTGTGCCCCAGTTCTGTGACAACCAACAGATAGGATTTACATAAGTGGCTTCTACTTCCCTTTACCAAAGAAGGTAAGTACTTAGAATTGAATCCTTCTCTCAGTCTAAGGGGCAAATGGATGATGGGATTAAGGAGTTAGAAAAAGGGTTAGAAAAAGATCAAAGAAGAGGGAAGGGAATTATAGTGTTTTATGCATATAATCTTATTTAATCACAATTATTACCCCAGGATAAGGACACTGAAGCTCAACCAGATTAAATAGTTTGCCAGATCGCTCAGCCAGTAAGCAGCAAAACAAAACTCTCCCTGAAAAACCTAGATTCTGTCCATGTTACCTCCTCATTCTGCAAGTCTAAGTTCAAGTTTCCCGCTCCATATGCGTAACTCACGGATGTGAATCATTATCACTATCAGTAGAGATGCTAAGGATCATTCCCCCACAAATCCTGTCTTTATGCAATCAATGTGCAGCGGAAGATTCTGGTCACAGTTATCCTACTTCATCTTAAATACTATCTGAGTTAGGATTAGGTTCCATGGGACAGAAAATCCAAAGTAAGAGTGATTCAATTTAGATAGAAATTTCTTTCTTTCCAGAAATCCAGAGGTAGGTAGTCCAGGAGGATTCCACAGTGTTGTGAACCCAGACTCCTTCTATCTTAGTGTTCCATTCTGCAGGATACTTGGCTCCCTCCTGGCTGCCATTTCTGAGTCAGTTTTTAGCCTAGTTGCTAGCTAGATCAGGCAGGGCTGGAAACTCTAACCCAATATCTGACATAGTGGCCTTCCCAGCACTATATCCATGCCATATTATCTTCCATGATTCTAGCTGAAAGCCATAGCTTCATGGTAAAGAGAAGTTGGCAGCTGAGGCAGAATATAGCAGAAAGAGTCAATGATTCGAAGTGAAACTACTTGGATTTGAATCCTAAATTCTCCCTGTTTAGTAGCTATGTGACCTTACTGGGATTTTTTTCCTTATCTCTAAAATGGAGATAATGACTTTTGTTTCAGGCTGTGGTGAGAAGTAAAACAATGGATGTGGAACTATTTAATAAAAAAGTGAAAGATAAAATTCTCCTCCCTCGGGGCTGAGGTTGTAGCTCAGTGGTAGCAAGATTATCTCATACTTATGAGGCACTGGTTTGATCTTTGGCACCACAAGTAAGTAAGTAAGTAAGTAAATAAATAAATAAAGGTATTGTGTCCATCTACAACTTGAAAAAATTTTTTTCCTCCCTCCTTTACCTTATCTCTATACACCATCCCCCTAGGGTTTTTAAGCTAGCAAGAAATGGGGTTAAACTACTCACCAGGGAGGAACTAAACCCTGCCAATAACCACATGAGTGAGCCTGGAACCATATCATTCCCAGTTGAACCTTTGGATAAGACCACAGTCCCAGCAGACTAAACTTGGCTAGAGACAACCAGCTAAGCTGCACCAGATTCCAATGATAATGTCCATTGATTTAAGTAGCCAATTCTGTGATAACAGCACTATATGACCACCACAAGCCTGTTAGTATCATCTCCATGTTGCAGATGAGGAAATTGAGGCTCCAATAGATTTAGAAACTTTCAAGCCTACACAGTTTGTATAGAATGGAAATTCCAACTCAGGAACTCTGGTTCCAGAATCCATGCTTTTGTGCTACTCAAATAGACTATGTTTTAATAAATGGGTGTCAACACATTTATATTTACACTTTATAAAATATAAAGCTTCTGAAGCTAAAAATGACAGAGAAATTGAGTCATATTTCAAGCTCTATTTTACCAGGTTCTCTGACAAAGTGAATGTACTCCCTACCATAGAACACTTGGACTAGAGCTGTCACCACGAACAAGTTCTTTTTAGACAAAGCACAAAATTGGTTTTAAGAGATTCCAAATACAATTGAGCCACATTAGCACCAAATTGGAGGAGAAAGAAGATGTTATGTAAACTTTAGTCTGTTATTGACCATAAGAGGTGCTTAATAAGTATGTATTGATTCATTCATTATGCAAAGTGCTCATGAAACACCCACCAATAAGATACATCTATATACATATACATGTGTGTATATGTGTGTGTGTGTGTGTGTGTGTGTATACATGTATATGTGTGTGTGTATGTGTATGTGGCGGGGGGGTGGGGGCGGGGTGTACTGGGGAGCTAATCCAGGAGCACTTTACTATGAATTCACATCCCCATACCTTTTTATTTTGAGACAGAACTTCACTAAATTGCAAAGGCTGCCCTTGAACTTGGGATCCTCCTGTCTCAGCCTCCTGAGTAGCTGGGATTATAGGCATACAGCAGTGTATTCTGTGAAGTTATAATCTTTAAAGATAGACACATAGAGCTGGACATAGTGATGTATGCCCGTAACCCCAGCAACTCAGGAGGCTAAGGCAGAAGACTTGCAAGTTTGAGGCCAATCTCAGCAATTTAGCAAGGTCCTAAGTAACTTAGTGAGATCCTGTCTCAAAATAAAAAAATATTTTTTTAAAAAAAAAAGGACTGAGGATATTGCTCAGTGGCTAAGCACCCCTGGATTCAATCTCTGATACAAAAAAAAAAAAAAAAAAATAGACACATAGATCTGGTGTGCAGCTCAATGGTCACAGCACTTGCCTAGCATGCACAAAGCCCTGGGTTCAATCCCCAGAACTGAAAAAACAAACAAACAAAAGACACATGAGTGTTTAGTCCATTCTGCTTCATACACTAGCTGCTTTTATCTAGAACCCACTTTTTATTACTAGTAACTCAGAGAGAAACATGCTTTCCATTTGCCCTCTGCCACCCCACTACACTATAAAGTCAGCTTTAGTGGAGTGAAGGTAAGTGCAAACTCTGGAGTCAGACTAATCTACTGGCCTTGTGACACGGGCCAGAGTCATAAACTCTTTGAGTCTCAGTTGCCCCATCTGTAAAATTAGAATGAAAATCGTACTCCCCTCAAAAGGCTGTTGTATTTTATAGAAAGCATAGGACAGTGAATGGGTTGAGGCAAGTATTTAGTAAATGTTAGCTGTTCGAATTTACTACCCAGCACCAAAAATCTGGCATCTGGACTTTCAAAGTAAAGACACAGATCAGTTGTTTCTGATCTGAAGTTCAATGAAATACATGTCTACTGCCTTCTTTGAGACCAGATGTCCACCTGTCAGAAGCTGGGAGAGTCCCAGCCTAGCATCTGAGTTCCCTGTTTGGTGGGAAAACTCAAAGTGATATAAGGGGAAATTTTAAATGTTGAAACAACATATAAATAGAAAATTGGTAACATTAGATGCATATGTCCCAGGCCTTTTAGACAAATTCTACAACCTGGACTCTTTGTCCACTGTCACATTACCGGGAACCCAGGCAGGGTCTGCTCTTTGCCCTCCTGCACAATCTTTATATCAAGGAATGACCTCTGCATGGTTTGTCCTCACTGACATCCTGGCCATCTCACCAAGTTCTTTATTTCTTTTATCAACTCCTTTACATTTCACTCTACCATTTCTCTACCTTACATATTGTATTCTCTCTCCATTGAGTGTTTCTTCCTTGTCTTACTTTACAGAATATCAGGTTTGGAGATGATGGGAAAATATGAATTGAGAGTTGGCTTTTACCATTAAAAACATACACACTGCACAGTGACTGGCACAGAGTAGACCCTCAGATATTTGTGACAAAAAAATTATCCTGGATTGATTTTAGGGTGGATGAAGACAAAGCATGGGACAAGCTATTATTAGTTCCCCAAGTCTGGTGAAGAATTGGAAGAAACATGATGTACAAATCATTATACAATGTCTACCTCAAGTCCATCTCCTATTTTATGCAAAAAAAAAAAAAAAAAAAGAACCCAGAACTGGGTACAGTTACAGTTTTGCACACCTATAATCCCAGCAACTCCAGGGGCTGGGTCAGGAAGATTACAAATTTGAGGTCAGCCTGGGCAAGTTAACAAGACCCTGACTAAAATCTTTTTATTTGTTTATATTTTACTGAGGGCATATATTAATTTTTATTATATATATTTACATTATGTAAATTTTTAATACTTTTTATATATTTATATATAAAATAAATAATTTATATTGTATCCAGGAGCACTTTACCACTGAGCTACATCCTCAGTCCTTTTTATTCTGAGACAGGGTCTCTCTAAGTTGCTGAGGGTCTCACTAAATTGCTGAGGCTGGTCTTGGACTGGCGATCCTCTTGCCTCAGCCTCCTGAGTTGCTGGGATTTGGGGCTTGCACCACTGCACCTAGCTCAAATTTTAAAATAAATAAATAATAAAAAGCTGGGGATATAACTCAGTGGTAGAATGGCCTCAGAAGCTGGGGAAATAATGGAGTACAGGTTATACAGCTACTGAGGAACCAAGACCAGCTAAAAGCCACATCTCTGCCTTCCAATCTAACCCAGTGCTACTCACATGGGGTACAAATGCCCCTTACTTCCCAGAGGTATGTCTCTGTAAGGACTGGGAGGCTGTAGATGGCCACCCCCTCCTCAAAAGGGGGCCTTAGTGCTCCATTTCTGATCTCCAGCAGACCACTTCAAGGATATGCTATCCAGATCTCATTGGGGCTGTCTCTTATTTGGATTTTCTCTTTAACACGTCTAGGAATTGGGCCTCAGCTGACTTAATGGCAGAACACCCCGAAGAGGGTGAGTAGGCCTTCTCTCCCCCTCCACCTCACTGTTTCAGGCAGCTCTTTATTCCCACCTTCCTCCAGGCTCCAGCGAGTCCGGCGGCTCCCGCACAGGTCTCTGCTAGGAGGCAAGGCTCCCAGCGCCTTGATGAGGCGTGTTTAATCTTCCACCCAGATTATTTAACCTCCGCATCCTTGTTAACAAACAGCCATTATTAACGAGATGGGAGACCACATGGGGTGGGCTTCTGCAGACAATGCGAGCTCCCTTGGCTTTTCTGTAAGCAAATTCATAATCCTCAGCGACTCAGCTGCCCCAACTCTCTTGCATAGAAAACTGAGCAGAACTAAGAGAGCTGGTGTCAGAGAGTGGTCTGGACTCCTTCTCCAAGACCCCAGAGGTTGGAGAATGCATCTTCTACAAGACAGGGATGCCTCTATCCCTTTCTTCCCTGCCTCCCTTGCTCGTTCACTCTCCCAAGGGGTTGCTACAGTACGTTATAAATTTTACCTTTCCAGTGTGCAGGAAAGGCGAGGGGAGGCTGTGTCCCAGCTCCCGGCCTGCCTGTCCCTGAGGACACCAATTAAAGGCACTAATTGGACAGCAATACATCAAAGTCCGCTCCCGGGAGTAGGTCCTCAGAGCGCCAGGAATCCTTTAGCTGGGCTTTTGTTTCAAATAAATACAGAAACACGGAGGAAGGAAGGGGAAAAAACACCTCCACGAAGACCGGAGCATCGTGCGTGTTGTACCGCGCGGAGGACTCCTGTACCTCTGTGTTGGCTGGAAGCCCCTGCTCTCACTCCTCTCTTCTTCCATGCTCAGCACGTCAAATGATCTTTCCTACCTTTCTGTTACTCACTTACTCTCCCCAAAGAGCGCCGCCTAGAAAAGCTCCCAGAACCTATGTAGATGAGGCGAACGGTCATACCCAAGCTCCCCGGTACCGATTAGGGAGAAACAACCCCCTCTCCCTGCGCGCACCGTTATAGTCTTTCCCTAAACCGGCTGAGGAAGGAGAAGTAGACGCCGCAGACAGGCACCTGTCGCAGGCCATCTCGACTGCATTGGGTCCTCGAGAGGCTCCTGGATGCCTGCCAGAAGAAGGTGACCCACCAAAGGAGACTAGCCTCACCAGGGAGGAATTATTTCAAGACAAGGGCGGGGCGCTGCAAGGCTCTTCTTCCGTAGAACTAGACGCTGCTCACAGCCCGAGGGTACAAAGGAAGGGAAGGGGCTTGAACCCCCGAAGGAAGGGAAGCAACTCCCGGCGCGCTACCGGGTCCTAGGACGCAAGAGTGAAGGGGCCTGTGGAAATGGAGCCCTTCTTCGCCATCAGATTAGAAGGACACTAAGTTTAAGAGGAGGTTGATCCTGCAGAGTCCAGATCCATCAGCAGCCCCCGCCCTGTACGCACAACGAGGCTTCCCCACCTCCATCAACAGGGCCCCTAGCATCCTGTCGCCACCTGACAGTGGTTATCAAACACAGGCTGGAATCCTGAGTTCCGCACAAAGAGGCACTGGGACCCGGGTACAAACTGGGACTCCCTAGGGTCGGTTGTCCCCTGGGCACTGTTTTCAGGATGCCCATCCCGGATCACATAGGGTTACAGCCAGCGGAAGGGAATCGAGAACCTGAAACAAGCTGAGTGCAGATTATCCCAGGGTTACCACGGAAGCCTTGGCGCACGCGCCCAGCCAGACTTGGCCTCACCTGGGCCTTAGAGAGGTCACAAGTCGACAGCAAGCGTCCCTCTCTCCTCCCGGACCTGCTGGCTTCCTAGACTAGCCAGATTGGAATGGCTGCTTTTGATCCCATTTGTTACCAACCCTGGCATTTGTTTTCCATTTTATAAACGCTACCCTTTAAGTAATTGTCCCTGTTAACAGCCTATACCTTTCAGCAGCCCTCACTGCGCTATAAATAATCTCGATGAAGATGCAAGGATATGACTTTCACAAGATTGGACAATTGATTCAATCTGTGACCCGCGATCGCGAATAATATTGGAAGGCTATTTAAACAGATGAAGGCCTAAATTGTCTTGCTTGTATCTGAATTAATTTCTCATTCATCATCATTATGAAGTGATTGGTCTATTCAAGCTCTTCAGCCTGCTGGAACGGAGCGGGATTTAAATGAGATTGTAACACAATTTAAATGCTTGCCGACTTTAACGAGGCCAATTGAGCAGCTGCAATAAATACAAATATTTTTCTAAACAGCCTTGTTTTAAATAATTACTTAATGCTTTCATGTTATTTTTAAGTGGCAATCTTTCTCCTGCTCCTGCTCAGAATATCGCATACTTATTTGCTGAGAAGACCATTTTGGAAACGACTTTGTGTTTTTGTTTGTTTTGTAGATGGTAGGGTTCATTTTGCCGCTGGGTTTTGTTTTGTTTTTCCTTAGGATCAACATTTCTAGAGTCCCATAAGCTGGCACAAATGGTGAGCTGGACCTTCGTTTTACCCCATTGCAGTCTAATGTGCCTGACCCTGCAGAGTAGGGGAGGAGCTGAGTGACTGATGGAAGAAATTTGTGGATGCATCTAGTCACTTATCTAGGCCTGTTTTAGCTGGGTTCTGCAAAGGAATCTATGCAATTGCACTTACAAATAACACCCTGAAGAGTGGCACCGTTTCTGATTTGTCCTGATGACTGTCATCATCTTGAACAAATCAGGATTCCAGCATATCCCAAAGGCATCCCTTAGAAAGTTCAATCTTTGAGCAGTTTGGCTCACCTGCAAGTTAACAGGAGTGGTGGGGATGAGCTGTGTTAGGGAACTGCACAGAAAGAGAACTCCCCCTAAACGAATGTTTGGGAGATGGGAGAATGGAGGAGATAATTAAAAGAAAATTTTTGTCTTGACGTTCTTTACACACACACACACACACACACACACACAGAGAGAGAGAGAGAGAGAGAGAGAGAGACTCCAACTTCTCCCTTTACCACTCAGGAGTGATGGTGCATGGAGAGGATACTAAGAAAGCAAAGCTCTTCTCACTTGGAGAATGCTATCCAACCAGACATCTTCAGCAACTGTCCTCTATGACACCCATGCTCTCCGGTGGACATATGGCGACGGGTGTTTCCTCGTTTGGGGAATAATGGAAGCAATCAAGCGGGGAAAACCTAGGGAACAAAAGAATCTTTTAAACTTTCATGAAAGCATTGGGGGTGGGGGGAACCACTGTAAGCTCCCATTTGGGGTGGCTATCAATGGTTGTGTCCCTTCTGAAGGGCTCAGGTGAGAATGTGCATCCTGAATCTCTTCTCCCTTTGCTTCAAATAAGGAAGTGGACTTCATGCCTGAGGTTTTTGGGTGCAGGACTCCAGCCTTTAGGTGAAGTCAACATAGTCACTAGAAAAACCATTCATGGGACATACCATGAGATCAAACTGCAGGCTAAGAAAAAAAAAATGGGATAAGGATGGAAGAACCAAGTGATTTGCTATGTAACTGGGCAATTTAATGCCAGAGTTAGGGAGCTGCCTGCCGGAATCATTTCAGTCTTGAGGGCTCTGCCGAGCTCATCCGCTTTATCCTGTTGTTTAAAATGAGCATTATCCCAAACATATGCAATGCAATCAGTTTGGTCACACTTACAAGAACACGCTTTAATAAGGCAATCAATCACAGGCTAACAAGCGGGCGACGGCCCCAGCCCTGCGCAAACTCGGGCTGCGGAGCTGCTAGTCTTGCCGGCCTAGGTTAACCCCGGCTGGGCACTGGATGGCATTCCCAAGCCACACCGGCCTGGCGAGGATTGAGGAGTTGTGGGAAAATGTGGGTGGAGAATAAAGTGTCAGAGTTAGCTGATGGTGACCTCAGACACTGAGACCCTAAACGGCTGAGCAACGAGGAAGCAGGAACCCGAAGCACATACTGCATTGTCACTATTAAGCTGTGCAAGAACTGGAAACTCTGTTTTTACACCTGAAAGATGGGACCCAGGTGAGGACACACTCCTGAAGGTGGAAAAGCAAAAACAATACCCAATCACAGACCCTGTTGCCTGGTTTCAGCCTTCTCATTTTACAGAGAGAGATTGTGGCTGTGGATGGGGCGGTTCCTTATTCAGGGTTATCTCTCGCTCTCCCCGCCAAGATGGGCGTGTCAGACCAGATGGAGATGCCTGGTGCGGGTGGGCTAAGCAAGATGGGGCGGGGGAGGAGGTAAACAAGTGTAAGAAGTGGTGCCTAACGCCAAACCGCAAACCTTGGCAAAAGGGAAATTTCATTATGAAGTAATGAGTAATTCCTCCTGGCAAGATGTATTGTTATATCTTCCACTTCAATTTGGAGGAAGAGAGGCTCAATTACCCAGAAAATACAGTCAATTAAAGGCTGCTGATTGGACACGAGGCCGGATCATCGATCTTGTACTTTCCAATATCGCTGCAGACACCTCATTTTCCCTCCCTATTAACTGAAAATACGCCTGGCATTAAGGCAACCCGAAGCCCATTTACCTGTCGCAAGCAATCTCTGCCCAACGCGGAGCAACCGCGAAATTTGCAGGGATTTAGCACTTGGGAGCTTCCGGCTGCCAAGGGAGCGGGGTGGAGCCCGGTTGCGGGTACAGATGCTGGAAACCTCTGCTCAAGGCTTCGCTGGGGAGGGCCAGAGCCACTGTATGCAGGACTGACTCTGGAGCCTTGGGAGCGAGGAGGAAGGTTGAGGAGCCCTCATGTGCCACTAAAGTCATGACAGAAATAACCCTCTGCGTCCATGCTCTCTAGGTTCCCTGTAGGCACCCTCTCTCCCCTGCTTGAGTGAGACTCCAAGTGTAGCCAGCTTGGTTCTGGTGGGAGTGGAGGGCTGGTAAGCCCTGCCGGTCCCCCAATTGTCCCATAATTGCATCATCCAGATGACTTATAGTCTGAGAATGATTCAGACATCAAGACCACCCCATCCCTCCTGTAGCCTTGTCCCTACCTTCAGAGGCAGACCCTGCCTACCAGCAAATGAAGCTCTCTGCAGTACTCAAATGCACTGCCATTGCCCCACTTGCCTCACCTTGTGTTGGGTGGAAGCAGGTCACAGGGAGACTGCAGCATGAGGTCCTCATTCCTCAAAGAATTGGAGCAACTAGAGAAGGGCCCATCCATTAGAAGTAAGCCCCAGGTGTGGTCAGCACTTTGGGGATCAGCCTGCCCATGGAGGGCCCCCAGCATTCTTGGTATCAAGTAAACACGCACCCCAGGGCTGCTAGAAACCTGCCTTCACCTCTCTGCAAACAGTTTCTGTTTAGAGTCACCAATGCCCCACAGGAGCTTAGAAGACTTATTTGTGAACCCATCTCCTTCCCTACCCAAGCCCATAATGACTGAACTAGCAATTAAAAAAGAGTCAGTGTACTACATGCTACAAAAGAAAAAAAAAAAAGAAAGAAAGAAAGAAAAGAAAAAAAAGTTGCATGCTAAGTGAGAATCATGTCCAGCTTTTATTGCAATATGGTTAACAAATCATAACAACAAAGTCTTTGGGCTTTAAAGGAAAATCCCAAACCAAACCAGTTTCATTCCCTATAGGGAGAACCACTTCCTCCCAGTGGGGGGGTGAAGCTTGCATTGGAAAGTAAAAGTTCTTCTCTACCTCAAAAACCAGCTGCAAGAATGAGTGTGAGAGTGAGGGTTCTGGAGTGGCTCCCAAATAAACCCTGGTGAAGGGTAGAGACAGGAATACCTTTTAGGGGTAGAAGGCTCCCAGTTGTTATCTGAAAGTCAAGCCCCTAAGGCAACTTTGGAGAAAAATGAGAGGATGTAAAATGCCAAATGCAAAGGGATTGGCCAGAAAGCTCCTGGTTACATGAAGGTGAACAGGTAATGGATGAAAATAACTTCTAATTTGCCATCAGAAACCGAGGAAGGTGAAGTCCCCACTCCCTAAGCTCTTCCCTGGGTGCCTTGTTAACAGCTCAGCTCTGGGCTTGGTAGCCAGCCCATGGTGATCATTATTATACATACATTCAACATTCAAAAACCCTCCTTGCACACATCACTTGCTAATCAGTGTGTGGGGGTTCTGGGAGAAGAGGCTTGGCCTCATAGAAGCTGCCCAGGGGCCCTGGGGCATCTGCAGCTTCCCTGCCAACGTCAAACAAAAACCGGGAGGGGGGAGGCGCTGGGCTAGAGTTTCAAGTTGAGATGTGTCAGAAAGCAGGGGAATGAGGAGAGATCAGGTGCTGGTAGGAACCAGAAAATGCTGCGTAACTGAGGCTCCAGGAGGGTGTGAAACCTCCAGATTCCGTGCCAAGGGCATGGTTCTCCCTGGCAGTAAATCATCTCTCACTCTCTCTCCCCTAAAAGACTGGTGTGTTGCCATCCTCAAACCCCTTGCTATGCCTTGGAAAAGCTGGTGAAGATTAATCTCTACCTGCTTTGCATACACAGCATTTTGTTCAAAGAGACAGCAATTTCCCCTTCCAGTGCTTAGCCTTGGCAGAAGAGAGAGGGCCCAGGTGAGGAAAGAGTGCGAGACGGGGGCGATGCAAAGGGTCCGGATACGCTGTTGCTGCTAAGTTTTGTTTAGCTGTTGAGCCATGGCCTCAACCTCGGTCAAAGGTGGTGGTGGTAGCGGTGAAAAACAGCAAAGAGAGGCCACCCTAAAGGAAGCTCTCCTAATCTCTCCTTTCCCGTCCCCCCTCTGCTCCTCAAACACGCCAACCACTGCCGCTTCCTGGGCGTCCCCATCCTAGAGGCCGAGTCCCGCTTGTCGTTCGCGGCCCTCTCCTTTCCCCTCAGTTTCTTGGGGACAGGAGAGGCACTGGCTGAGTCCCCGGGAGGGGGCCCCCACGGGCGTCCTGGAGCTGGCAGCCCGCGGGCAACCCCTTATCTGGTGAGGGGCACCTCCTCCCTCTGGTCCAAAGCGACAGAGGAAGCCTTGCTCAGCACCGAGGGAGCGAAGGTGAGGAAGGAGTCCGAGCGGGAGGTGGAGGCACAAGTGAAGTCCGACGCGGCGGCAGCCCTGGGGGCGAGCCCGTTGGCCGGGCCGCTGTGGCAGGCAAGGCAGGAGCAGGGGCCGCCGGCCGTGGCGCCCAGTCCGTGCGCTGGGCCCGGGTACAGAGGCGGATGGCGGAAGGCGCACAGCAGTTCGGGCCGCGGGTAGGGCTGCGAGAGCACGCGGAACGTGTCAAGCGGGCGCAGGGGGCCGCTGAAGGGCGAGGCGGCGGCGGAGGCAGCGGATGCGGCGCCTAGACCCACGGGCGAGTAGTACGGCAGGGGCAGGTGCGATGGGAAGGGGTAGGGCAGACCGCCCGCGGCCGCAGCGTGGCTCATCATGTACGTATAGAAGGCGGGGTCAGCCGGGTGAGGCCACGTCATGGCCAGCCGCTGCCTCTTGTCCTTCATGCGCCGATTCTGGAACCACACCTGCGGAGAGGAACGGAGCAGGTTCGGCGGCTGGACTAGGCCCAGGGCCATCAGCCCAGAAATCCTGTCCCACTCTGGGGGACTAAGTCCACAGCTCAAAGAAGAGACAAAACAAACCAGCTGAGCCAGGCCGGGCCCATCACCACCACCTGAAGTTAGAGTCCTTTCTTAGTAAGGTCAGGGAGTGACTCCAGTCCCTGTCCCTCCTTCCCTCTGTCCACGTGGTCAGGACCCCCAAAGTGTCAGAATTGGCGTGGGTATGCAAGTAGGGAGGGGACTAGGACTCCATCCCCCTGAGGCGACAGAAACGCATCCATTTTCATCCCTTTCGTTTGGGGCACTTCCTTGCCACTCGAACAGGTATCCCAACTCTGTGATCTATTTGGCTAGGAGAAGCACCGAATCAACCTCATGGCAGCAGTGTCAATAAAGGGACTGTCAGGATAAATCTGCGCTCACTAGCCTGGGAGATCCCAGGTCCAGATTTCAGGCATGCGACTTAGGGAGTGGGCAATGGGTATTTCCTTCCCGCTAAATGGGTGCACACCCGCCTCGCGCGTCCTGACCGCGCATACCTTGATAGTGGTTTCTGGCAGATTTAAGGCGGCTGCCAGCTCGCATCTCCTCGGCCTCGATACGTAGTTCTCCCGGTAGAATTCTTTCTCCAGCCGCGCAATCTGCTCCCGGGTGAAGGCGGTGCGGTAACGGCGCATCTGGTCACTGGCGCTGCAGGCCAGGGTGCCTTGTGAGCCGCCCCCACCCCCGCCGCCGGGACCGTTGCTCTTGGGGGCCTCGCTGCCGCTGTTCGGACTGCCGGCCAGTGCCTCGGAGCTGGGCCCTGCGCAGGGATCCCAGAGTACACACGTGTATACACAGAGACACAACAGACACACAAACGCTGCTGACGTGGGAATGTAAAGAGGCAAGTTGAAAACGGACACCCCCACCCCAGGCCACCTCAGTCACTGCCCCCGGTGGGATGGGGTGGGGGCACTCCAGGAGGGAGGACCGGGGCTACCCATTGGGATAGAGAACATAGAGAGCTTTGGGAAGGCCTGGTCTGGCTGTTGTTTGGAAAGCCTGAGTCTGAGGCATGCTAGGTACAGAGGCTCCCAGCCACCCTCACCATCTGCCCCCTGGGCACAGGCAAGGTACATTCCCATTGGCAGGAGTGGGCAAAGGTGTGCATATCTGGCAGGCAAATGAGTTGAGATGCACCTCTGTGCTGGAATGTTGTGAACTCTGGGACTTGGTGCATTGTAGGATGCTGGGCATGCAGTTTCTTTGCTCTTGTGTGCCAGGATGCCAGAATAGGTGTGGAAATATGTACCAGGCTGCATGATGTGCTATGTTTGACTGGAACACAGGTTGTTTTGAGGGTATATTATAGTATGGAGTCTGGGTTGATTAAATGATAAGAGGGGATGAGGTGGGGGTAGTTACTCAAGGTTGTTGTCTTCCAGGACTAAGAAGTAGTATCTATCCTCCCAGGCTCTTCCTACCTATTCCCACAGCTTTGTGGAGAAGTGTCTGCTGATGGGCTCTCCCTCTCAGTTTTCTACCCATCTCAGGCCCAGGAATTGTTAGCACAGAGGGAGATTCTCTTCAGGGTCATCTGCCCCCCACACATTAGCCTTTAATGGGGAGGGGTTCTCCAGTTAAAGCATCCCCCTCTTTGGGCCTACCCCTGAGAAGGGTGGGGCTGCAGCCCCCTGCAGCTTCTTTTCCTTTAGGTGGAGAAGTGGGAGTAGGAAGGGAAGGCGAAGGGGGGAGGGCCCTATCCCTGCCTTTTCAAATGCAACCGGAGACCAAAGGCAATTAGACCATTGGGACCATTTCCGACCTGGCGCCGCCAAGCCCGGAAAGTGACAAGGTAATTTGGACCTCTGACCGACGTGCAAACTGGTCGGAGGGCTGCAGCACCCGGGCCGCCAGAGTCCGACGCTATTTTACGGTCCTTTATGGACTCCTGGCTTCCGCGCCTCGATGCGCCTTACACCCCGCCAGCCACAAACTCGCGTTTGATCTTGCTCTACCCGGGGAGAAGGTGTCTTCCCCAGTCAGTTGAAGCATTCCCACAAAATACTGGGGGTTGGGGTGCTCTTTGAATCCCCCAAGCCCAGGACTTGCGCCTCCCCCTCCCAAGGCACAGCTGTCACCCTCAGTCCCACTAATGCCAGAACATAGTAGGAGACCCCCTCCAGGGCGCAGATAGCAAGGAAGAGTTACTCAGGTGGGTCTCCCCCCAGCCATCCTGCCCTGGGGGAAAGGAGTGTCTTCCTTCTAATCTGAGCCGGAGTGAAGGGTGGGCACAGTGGGAGGCCCGGGGAGTGGAGGGGCGCGGTGGCTACCTTTGCTGTGCTGGTACTCGGCGTTCCCGGTGGCGCAGTCCGGGGTGCAGCTCACCTCGATTTCTTCATAGAAATCCGACTCGGTGTCTGAGCTACTTGGTTGCCCCTGCCCAGAAAGGCTGTCGGCGGAGGGGGCCGGGGGTCCCGGACCAAGCATGGCCGCCCCAGCTGCCCGTGGCTCGGCGCCCAGCCCCGCCGCGCTGCCTGCTAGTCCATCGACCGGCTCCTCCTCAGGACCTGCCCCGCAGCGCTCCCGGGCCACCGGAGGGCCGGCTCGCGGGCTGAGGCAACCATGGGGCACCATCTTCTCCGATGGATCGGGTAGCGGGCTGCCCACGGCCTCGGACAAATTGGAGACCCTCTTGCCAACCAGAGTGCCAAGCTGACCCCCATCCAGAAACATAACCATGTCCTTTCGGTTCTCCATCCTGGGGCTCTCCGGAGGGGGGAGGGGGGAAGCCCCAAGTGAGCTCCTAACCCCCGGCTCCCAGGGACCCCAGCAGCGGGATAGATCTTGACTGCGAAAGGGAGCGAGAAGCCGGGCGAATGGACGAGCGCAGAGTGGTCGGAGAGTGATGTCGACGGCGACCGCGGAGGTGGCGGTGGGGAGCTAGGGTCACCTTGTGATGCGAGCGCTCCTCTGTGCCGCACAGCCTCTGGGAGGAAGCCCCATTGCCCTCTTCTTTCTAAGCTGTCATCCTCCTGCTGCAATCGTCATTACAGTACCGCTGGTGACGCCACTCTGCGAGCGCAAGTGGATAAATAGAAACGTCTGCCACAGGGAAGATGAAAGGAGACCCGCAGCTAATGGCTCAGCAGTGATGCGCCAGGTGTGGGCCTCGCTCGAATGGGGAGGAGAGTGTGAAAACAGACAGAGAGACACACACACTGAGAGGGAGACACCCAGGCAGAGGGGATGCAAATGGAATTCAGCAGAAAGAAAAGAGCTTAAGGCGAGCAGGCGAGTTCCGCAGAGGCAGCGGGACTCGATATTTGAATACGCTTTTGATTTTTTCTTTTATTGTTGTTTTAACTTTTGTTTTCTTAACTTGGTGCCCTGCTCTAACACTGATGAAAGAATCCATAACTGCATTTTGGAAGTGTGAAGGCCGGCTTACAAACCTCGATTCTCTCGGCATTATTACAACTGCTTATCCAGGCAGCTAACCTCAAACTGCTCCGAAATCTTTTTACAAGCTACCGAAAAACATATCTCCCCACCCCCCAAGTCCCAAGTTGTCTGGAGTGCTTGAGCTGTGTCTTCTTTGCTCCCCCTTCTTCCCCCACCCCCTTCTGACTCCTTCCTCTTGGGAATCAAACTTTGTTATTTTTCTTTCCCAAAGGTCAAGAGATGAATATTTTATTTTTTTTCTTTAAAGACCAGCATTAGCTGCTGAATCAAAGTGTTTGATTTTTTAAACAAATTCTCCCTCCCCATCTAGATGACCTTATGCTTTCCACAGCCTGGCTTGACCTCAAGGCTGCTGTTCAGAGAAGAAATCGCCTTCCGTTTGATGGGGTCTCACCGACACTGCAGGTATGTTGTGGGAGACGTTCTAAGAGTGGTCGTGTTTCTTTTCTTGACTGTATTTTAAGGCATTCGTTCAGAATCAACGAATTCTCCTGGAAACAGGTTTTTCCAGTGAAGAGGCTCTGGCAAATGCGGCCCTGCTTAGGCGGGAGGCTCCCAGCTGGGAGAAGGATCCCTTTCATTTGGGGATTTAAGGCAGGAACTGACACACTACAGTGTGCTGCTTTGGGGTCAGCAGAGTTTGGATTCACAGGGTCCTTTCCAGGGGAAACCATCCCTGGCTTTAAAAGCTGAGGGTTGAAGAGAGGAAAGTCACTGAAAATGTTCTGAAAGAGCAAGTTGGGGACAGAAAACAACTGCCTTCAGAGGGAAGTGGGGGCGGGGTTATGGAATTTGATGTTTAGGGGAGGCAGAACAAAATCCCTTCAAACTGACTCCTTACCAACTCTTAGCAAATGTGAGGTCTGGCAGGTGGACTGAGTTTCTCTCCACTTTGCTGAGGACAGGAGGTGGGCACCTTCTGGGTTCAGCTCCTCTTTCTCCGTCCAAATCCCAGGAGCTTCTATTCTTGGACAGCCAGTCCAACCCAGCCAGAAAGGGTGGCCCCTGCCCCTCTCTCCTTTTTCATGTCCCTTGACAAAGCCCCAGCTTCTAAAGAAATGTTTCTACTGCTACTTTTTTATCTTCCTTTTCTCTCCTTTTTTATTTTCTCTACTCCCCCTCAAACTTCTTATCCTTGGGGTAATAGAAGTGGTAGAAGAAGCAAGGGGTTTGAGGACAGACAAAAAATCTCTCCCTACTCCTGCTTTTCACTTCTTTCCCAATTCAATAAGATGTTCATTAACCTTGCCTGGGGATAGGGGCAGATGTATCTGGAAGTAGTGTCCACATAGATATCTCCACTCCCTAGGAGTCCCAAAGCCACCATCTGCTGAGCACTGCTAGCCCAGAAATCTGGGGAAATATTTCAGAGATCAAAGATGAGCAACTGGGAGTAGGAAACTGAAATTCCAGAACCTTTTGCTGCCATGGGGAGTCATCCATGGATTCTGTAATGCCCTGCCTTTCCCCACCAGCAGCCAGAACCTGAGGGAGCCCTGACTTGTTCTCTCCTCTGTCAAAGTCAAGATTCATGAGTGTCTGTCTTAGTGTTGCCTAGGTTGCCCACTCTCTGTGAGGCTTGAGACTGGGTAGCATCCAATCTCCTTCTCCTCATATCATGCCATTTTCTCATAGACACCTCACTACCCCCACTCCTTGGAGCTGATTCTCAGGAACTTCAGGCTCTGCTGCCCTGCCTCCAGCTTTGCATTCAATGGGAATGTTCTGTGTTTGATCCTCTTTTCCTCTGGATTTTCCCTGAAGATGAAAGCAGATGGGATGTGAGATCAAGGAATGCCACTTAGTCTCCTTCCTGGGTGGGCGGGTGGAGCAGGCTTCCCCTTGCATCCCCTGGAGAGGGCTAAAGGTGCAACCTCTCCAAAGGGCCTGCCTCCTCTAAGCTCCAGATCCATAGCTTCAGCAATATCTCCCCTCCATCTGGACCCCCACCCATACCTTTCCAGACTTCAGCCCACCTTTTCAAAGCAGCCCCCATTTCTTCAGTCCTTAGGAGGTACTGAACACCTCGGGTTCATGAAGAAGAAAAAGAATCAAGCAAATGTCACTTGCAAAGCATCCTTTCATCAGTAGCAGGTGAAAAAAAAAAAGGTTGGATTTTAATGAGAAGATGAAAAAAGGAGGGACTGGTAAAAACACAGTTTTGGATTTTCTTGTGTGTATGGGGGTTCGCTTTAATACCCTCACTATTGTATCATGAAGGTTATTCACTGAACAGCCCAAGAAGGAAGGTAAATTCCGAGTGCCTGTGATGCCTCGGCAATCCCACCAAAGGCAAGAAGCAGGCGATTGCAGCCAAAGTGGGGTCCAGGCAACTCCCCTTCCCCCATCTCACTTCCCCTGCCACCCTCAGGCCTGCAGTCCCTTCCCCCGCTGGGCGACAGGCTCGAGTCCAGCCGGCTCCTCTCAGATTGAAATTCTCTAGACTTCAAAAGTTCCCGGCTGGCTTCCGCTGGGGCTAGGCTGGGCAGGGGGTGTGTGGGAACCCCAGGGAGGCCACTTGGAGATAAGATGCGCCGGTCGGTAGGTCGTTTTAAATGGAATTGGAAACCCAGCTTGGGCCACCAGACTTGCTGAACCGCTGAGATTGCTTCACTTCCCAAGAAAACCCGGCTCAGGAGAGCAGTGGCAGGGTTTGGGGGCTGACTCAGTGGTCCGAGGTCCTCTCGGATGCCATTCTTTGTGGCCCTGAGCACCTTCCCAGCCTGGAATAGGGTGGCTCTGGGCAAGCACACACCTTGGCCAAAAGGAAGAAGAGGGAAGTCCTGGAACAGGAGCCAGGAGCTGGTTTGTCCACTTCGTGTCAGCAAAAATTTGATCAGGGGGAAAAAAACGTTTTTGTTTTTCTCTTCCATAAAACATCAGAACAAACGGAGCTTCATCTTAAACAATAAGTGTTGCCCAGCTGTCATGGATATTTCTCTCTGTCCTAGGATGCCTTCCAGGCTGTGGGCGAGGCCATTGCTTTCAATGTTCCCGTGGTCTGGGTCTCTGTAGCAGGGATAGCCAGAGGCAGTGGTTCTGGTGATTGGTTCCCTCTTCACTGGCAGCTGCCAATGCCCCTTTGGGAACTGACCACCACTGGTTGTACCCTCTAAGAAATACCCTTGGGAGAACACCCCCTTAGAGAGCAAAGTCCACTGGATCTCAGATTCCAGAAGGTCAGGCTTCCACAGGAGGGGAGAGCATAGCTGAACCACTCCTCCCACCCCTCCTACAACGGGCAGCAGAGGGAGTTGGTGGCAGTGTACAGTAGCAAAACACCACCCATTTCTCTTTCAGACAGGCGGAACCTGATGCTTCTTGAACTGTGGTTTGGACAAGCTCTCTCTCTCTTCTCCGCCTGCTCCTGGAAGAGCTGTGGGCTGGGCATCTGGGGCAGGAAGCTGGATGCTTTCTGGCTCTCCAAGACCTGCTGCTCCTCAGGTCACCCAAGGCAGCCAGCCCTACCCTGCTTCTGCCTCTCTACACCTGTCTGCCAGGGCTCCTGAAGGCAGGATCCTGGCAGCTTCCTAGCCCTGATCTGTGGATGTCTGCCTGAAAGCTCTCACTCCTAGCCATCTGAAACAGGAAGACCCAGGGCAGAATTGATAGCCAGCCAGCCAGGCTCCCCAAGCTGATGCTTGCCCTCCCTCAAGCCAATGACTACATGGACCCAATGCAGCTCTTCTCATCCAAAAGCAGTTTTCCAGCAACAAACAGCACACAAAAGGCAGGGTCAGCTTTCTTTACCATCATTGTAGATGGTATGAGTTCTGCCTTCATTACTGTCCTGAAATTTGCTTTCATTACAAAGCACAGTGACACCCATTTCTCCTCTAATCTGCAGAGATTCCTTTAAAGGACACAACAGTCCTTTTCTCTCACAGTTGTGGGTGGTCACTGGTCCTTATTCAGATGGCCAGGGTCTGGCTGAGTGTCACCACCAGTCCTGATTCTTATTTGAAGGCCCCAGTCCTCCCCGGCCTTGAAAGATGCCTCAACCCCCAACAATCCCTTAACTCCATAAGGTAATCCCACTAGACCTGGTCAGTCCAGGGGTCTCTTAGTGTACCCTGCCTGGCCTCAAAAGTACTTGATCGATAGAAGGCTCAGGGCCCACACAGCTGGTCCCATCTTCATACTGCCACCCAACACCCACAACACACATAGTCACAGTCACACACACATGCACACTTTCTCAGGAGGGCAAAAGAAAACCCCACCTGGAAGTCCAGGACCCCACTGATAAGAGCAGTCACTGTTCTAAGCATATCACATGTATTAGCTTTTTCCGAATCCTAACAGCAAACCCTGGGGAAAACATTATGGATCATCCATAGTTTGCAAGCTGAGAAATCTTAAACACAGAGAGGTTGCTAGTACATATGTAAGAGAGTTCAAAATTCTCCCTCTGAGTAGGCACTGTGGTGCATGCCTATAATCCCAGCAGCTCAGGAGTTTGAGGCAGGAGGATCGCAAGTTCAAAGCCAGTCTCAGCACTTAGCAAGGCCCTAAGCAACTTAACAAGACCTTGTCTAAAAATAAAAAATAAAATAAAAAGGGTTGGGAATGTGACTCATTGGTTAAGCACCTCTGGGTTCAATCTCTGATCAAAAAAACAAAACAAATCAAAAAAAAAAAAAAAAAAACAACTCCCTTTTTCCTGAAACTGACATCAAAACTAGAGGCTGGAGGTGTCGCTCAGTGGTACTTACTAGTATGTGTGAAGCATTAGTTTCAATCTCCAGTACTGAAAAAAAAAGAGAAAAAAAATTGAAAACCTTGATCTATAAACAAGGTTCTAGGCATTGGGTTCTGTGAGGCTTTTCTTTTTTTTTTTTTTTTTTTTCTTTTTCTTTTTTTTTTTAAAGAAAGAGTGAGAGAGGGAGAGAGAATTTTAATATTTATTTTTTAGTATTTGGCGGACACAACATCTTTGTCTACATGTGGTGCTGAGGATGGCCGCACACATGCCAGGCGAGCGCACTACCCCTTGAGCCACATCCCCAGCCCGAGGCTTTTCTTAAAGAGAAAGAAAGAAGGATGAACTTGGGAGAGGAACAACTAATCTCTGGCTACTCCTTTTGAGCAGGAAGAAGAGTAAAAAATCATTGCAAACTATTTGGAAACTTGCCTTTATATGACAGGGAGCAGAGGCAGAGGCCTGCAGGGAGGCTGAAGCCACCCTCAAAGTTATGTGGTAGGAGAAACTAATTATTGGGCTCAGGCTGTTGGGATCTTTGGGGTCTAAAGGTAGGAGTTCAGGATTCTCAGGCTCTGAGTTCAGAAATATCCAGAATATCATTGCAGCAGCTGACCCTAAGAGACAATGCTCAGTCCCTCTCTGACCATTAAAATTTGAAGCCCTAAGCAACTTTCTGGAAAGAAGCAGGACTCTCCAGGGCCACACAGCCATTTTTAACCTATTAGGGGTATGGTTCCTTCACATGTCTGGCAGTTTTCTTTCTAGACAGATGCAGGGACACCGAAGTTGGCCTTCAGTTCTTGAGTTGCCCCCATCCCCTATATTCCCTCTAGAGTCACCACACAGGCACAATCACCTGATCCATTAGTTAGGAATATACTTTAGCCAGGGTCTTTTCCTTTACATGGTAGCTTCTTCCCTTAAACTGTCTTCCAGGATTGATTGACCCAAGGAACAAAATACTGAAGGGCTGGCCAGGCCTTCCCCATCTGTGACCTGGCCAGAGCACATACACTGCTCAAAACCTCTCAACCCTGGTCCTGCATCTGGGTAGAAAGTGACCTAGCTGTGGCTTCTCCTGTAAAAGGAAGAATTTCCCTTAAGATGAAGACTGAGGACCTAAGCAACTTAGGGTCAGGTTATTACCACATTCCTCTGTGAGCTCCTTTTCCTTATGGAGGGAGGGGATAGGTTCTCAGTTGTTTTTTTGTTTGATGTTGTTGTTCCTTGGTGGTACTGGGGATAGAGCCCAGGGCCTTGCACATGCTAAGCAGGTGCTTTACCACTGAGCTACATCCCCTGTCCTGCTTGTTTTTTGTTTTAAGTAGATTTTGACCAGAGGCAGAACTTTCCAGGTGCTGGAGGACCCCAGAGTCAGATGAACTTAACTGCCTTGTCCTCCCCTGACTTAACACCCAATTCTCATCCCATCCATTAATAGTAATAAGAGGAAGCCTGCTTACTGTCAGGGTGGCCCAACCAGGGGATCCTGGTTCCTGAACTGGCTGGAATCTTAAATCGTGTGACCTCCTCTCTACAGATTAATGAGCCTTTAATGCTCCCTCCTGGGTACAGACATCCCTGTGAATCTGTCTCCATGTGTTATCTCCAGGGAACGGTGGCGGAGACTAAGGCTACGGAGGAGGAGGAGGCCATACCCCCTTTTCCCTCCTGCGCTTTTTCCCTCCCCCTTTCTGAGTCTTACACCGTGGGAGAAGCGGCAGACTCAAAAGGGCTGAAAGGACCTCCAGGTGTCGCCGGTAGAACCACCCCTACGTCCCCTCCCACACCTGAGCGGGTGGGCAAGTCCAAATAGGTGGACGGGATCAGTCTCTCCCTGCTTTAAAATGAGAAAACCTTTGAGTGGGGATATCTGGGGACTGGCTAGAGACCCCACCCTGCCCAGAACAGTCCCCCCTTCTGTTGGAGCTTCAGAGCGCCCGATGGGGGTACAGTCCCTCCCACTGTGAAACTCAGAGAGGTTGAGGAACTTGCCCAGGGACACATAGCTGAAAAGTGGCCAACCCAAGGTTTTAACTCAAGTTATGTGGCCCCCAAAGGCCAGATTCTCGCTCCGACGTTAGCGCTGCGCCCCCAGGACCGAAGACCACGTTCCCCTAACATCCAGTCTCGGTTATGATTGAAAGACTGGGACACGCTCCACCCTTCCCAAATAGGTTAGGCGGCAGCGGTTCTGGCAGTTACTGTTAGCATCAAAGAAACCGGGCACTGCAGAAAGGGTGGCTGAACAGCAGGAAGGGCCTCAGGGCGCCGCGACGTGGAGGGACTGTGCGCTCCAGTCCCGGAAGCCTGTGGGTAAGTAAGTAAGGTGGGCGCGTGGGTTTCGGGAGTGGGGGACTGCCATCAGGAGTTTGTCGCAGTGAGAGAGCGCAGGAGCAATGTCAACCCAGAAGACAGGGTGCTGAGGAACCAGGACCGGAGTGCGGAACACAGGCTGGACCCTAGTGGGGAGCCTCAGCCTCTTCCGCTCCTCCCCAGGGCTAAGCCAGCTGCAGCCCAGGCAGCGTCCCTTTCCGGCCAACCAAACCGTCCTGTCCCCGCAGCCCTTTTCTGCGTCCTCCGCCCCTGGCTGCCGCAATGACAAAGCGCAGCTCCCGAACTGCTGTCTTGGTGCGCCCCCCACTGCCGATCGCCAGAGACGGAAGTCGTGGCTCGTCCCAAGATCCTCGCTGGCTCTTATCCCAGGGCTCTGTCTGGGATATCAGCCCAAAGCCCCCATCCCCAGAAGGCAGCCAATCTACTCTGCCCTATGAGCCAGCAATCGGTGCTGGACCCTAGAGGGACAACAGGTGGAGGGTCTCGGCCCTTTACGTGTCCCTTTTCTTGGGACACGTAATTAACCGCAGGTAAGGGCTGGAGGTAGATCACCTGTGATGTCATTTCCACCCTAACCTGCGTCCTTTGAGAGTGAGGGAACATGGCACCCCTGACACTCACATGCACACACCAAACCTGTGGAAGTCTGGATAAGAAGCGTTGCATGGAGTGGAAGTGCCATACAGATTCCTCTGGTCAGCCAGTATGTTCAATCATGGGAGGGATTGTGCCCCTCTCATGTCCTGTGGGAGAACAGAAATGGAAAGAAGGGCCTGGGAGTAACTGGGAACAACCCCTTGGCCTTAATGTGGCTCAGGAAGCCCAGGAAGTGGGAATTCCACGCCCAGTCACCACCACCTCTCAAACACTGGTGTCTCCACAGCCCTGGGCAAGTCTTTCTTGGTCCTCACCTAGTTTTCAGGCCCACTTATATACAAGACAGCCTGGAAGCAATGCTTCTCAGATTTCCCATCACAATGGTTCTTGAAGTGTGGTCCCACTCACCTGGGAATTTCTTAGAGACAAGAAATTGGAAACTATCAGAAAATCTTGGAGTAGACCCAGAAATGTGTGACAAGCCCTTTGGGTGATTGAGTTAGTTGTAAATCCATGTTTAAGATCTGCCCTACGAATTTAGTCATTTCTGTGATTCTCCACTCTGCCTAGTTGCTTTTTTTCCCCTTAACTGTAGACTCTTATGCATGTTGCCCATGTTTGTTCACCACTGTTTTTTCTACTTCATCACCTCCATGTATCTTTTTGTGCACTTATCACCTCATGATGTCATTATCTAATTTGCTCCTAACTCACCCTCTCATTCATCCACTGCCTAAGGACATGGAAATCCTGTCTCACTCTGTGAGAGATCAGAAAGTGATCTGAAACTGCTACAGCTGGAGTGGGAAAACTTGTCCTACCTGGAGATTTCTCTCACAAAAGGAGACCAGGAACCTTAATATGTGACTAATTGTCTTGCTAGCTCCAGAGTGGAGAAGAGCAAATCTTGCCTATCTGGGTACCATGCCTAACCACCCCTTCTTCCATCCTGCTGGAGAGTAGATAGAATGGAAAGAAGAGCCTGGGGAATAAGTGGAAAAAGTGAGGTATAGAAACAGGTTTTCTGAGCCTGGTGCAGTGGCGCATGCCTATAATCCCAGTGGCTTGGGAGGCTGAGGCAAGAGGATCGCAAGTTCCAAGCCAGCCTTAACAACAGTGAGGCCCTAAGCAACTCAGTAAGACCCTGTCTCTAAATAAAATATAAAATATGGGCTGGGGATATGGCTCAAGTGGTAGTGCACTCGCCTGGCATGCGTGCGGCCCAGGTTCGATCCTCAGCACCACATACAAAGATGTTGAGTCTGCCGAAAAACCAAAAAAAATAAATATTAAAAGAATTCTCTCTCTCTCTCTAAATAAAAAAAAAAGTACTGCTGAGAGCCAATTCCAAGTCTGTATGGCCCCTGGCATTTTGCCAACAGTATTGATTGACAGGCGAGGTATTACTATGCGCCTCCGCTGCTACTTTTGAGTTTTCGCACTACTTTGGAGTTTTGAGTTCTCAGGCTACTTTGGAGTTCTCCCGGGGATTCCCTGGGAGTTCCCATTGGTTGGAGAAGTACAGGAGGAGGGATTTCCGGAGAAGATATTTCCGGTGGCTGGTTCCTGGACAAGTGGCCAGGCGTTGGGGAGGAGTTGCTGGTGGAGTTCAAAAATAAAGTTTGTTCCTGCTTCAGTGGCTCTTGATTTGTGCCCAGCCAGACTGTGGCAAAATACCACTGGGGTTGTAGCTTAGTGGTTGAGTGCCCCTGAGTTAAATCCCCCATAGTCCCCCCCCCCAAAAAAAGAGAAAGAAATAGGTTTTCTGTGAGCCCCAAGAACTGGGGCATATTAATCTTGACACATACAGAACTCTGTAAATGCCTCCCACAAACAGCTTCTTAGGTTTGAGTTTCAAAAAAACACTTTGTTTTGTTTTTCAGAGCTGAGGGATAGAATCCAGGGCCTTAAGAATGCTAGGCAAGTGCTCTACCACTGAGCTAAACTCCCCACCCCCTAGTCCCCACAAGGACTTTACTTTTTAGGACATTTTAAGATGATGATTTAGTGGAGCGTCGTGCACAAGCCTGCAGTCCCAGCGATTCAGGAGGCTGAGGCAGGAGGATCACGAGTTGGAGGCTCTCTTGAGTAACTTAGTGAGCCCCCTTAGCAGGTTAGTGAGACCCTACTCACACTTAAAAAAAAAATCAAAAGGGCTGGGGTATGTCAGTGGCATAGTACCCTTGGGTTCAATCCCTACTACCAAACAAATTAATAAATAAAACATTTTTTAAAAGTAAAAAAAGTGATTTAGGCATCTGCTCTGACTGGTTAAAAGCAAATAGCTTTAGAGGAAACAAAAGGGTCCAAGCCACATAGCTAAAAATATAGATGCTTTTTCATTCTCTCAGACTTTTCTAGTATTAGTTACATCCTGAGATGCTATTTAATAAGTTAAAAGTTAGAACAAAAGTTATAAATTAGGCAGCATGGGACCATGGTACTCCCAAGGATACCCAAAATAATGTCCAATGCCCAAGAATAAATATAGCTATAAATATCTTCTGAGAACCGGGTACTATTCTAAATGCTTTACTTGTACATCACTTAATCCTTGAAAATCCAGGAGGTAACTATAATTATCCCCATTCCACAGCTGGAGAAACTAAGTCCAAGAAGGGTTAAATGTTTGCTCAAGTTCACACAGCCTAATAGTGGCAGAGTTGAGATCTGAATCTCAGCAGTGTGATTCCAGGGGCCAGGCTCCTGCTTAGTGAATTAAATCCCTGCCTCTGGAAGCCTTCAAAGGATTGATTTTGTTTCTAAAGGTGGCTAACCTAGTTGAAGCTCTAGAAGAATACTTTGCCAGGAATTCATAGCATTAGTGGCATTAATAATGATTGACAGGTGGAGGTACACATGTAGCATTGTGGTAGAGGGCATGCATAGCATGCATGAGGCTCTGGGTTCATTCTTCATTACCCAAATAGTAGTGTCAACAATAACAGTTGGACAGTCTTTCTTATTCAGGTAACACTTTCATTCCCACTGTCTCATTTGATACAATAGGCTGTGAAATAGAAAGAACATCTACTATTACAATCCCCACTTTACAGATGAAGACACTGAGTTCCAGAGAGATTAAGTACCTTCTCCAGGGTCTCTCGGCTAATGATGGCAAATCGAGGAGCACTATTATTTCTTTTTTAAAAATATATATATATTTTTAGGGACTGGGTTGTGGCTCAGCGGTAGAGTGCTTGCCTAGCACATGTGAGGCCCTGGGTTCGATCCTCAGCACCACATAAAAATAAATACATAAAATAAAGGTATAAGAAAACAAATTTTATATATTGTCAATGGAGTTTTTATTTTATTTATTTATTTATTTATATGTGGTACTAAGGATTGAACCCAGGGCCTCACATGCCAGGCAAGTGCTCTACCACTGAGCCACTACTCTGGTCCCAGCCCCACTATTATTTCTTTTGACTTGTTTTTTTTTTCTTCCATTTTCATTTCAGATACATATTCATGTGCCATCATATCTTACCATCTATGAGCAGCCCAGAAGGACTTCCCCATCCAGCAGTTTGCTGGTTCCTCCTCAGGTCTCGAACAGGTTAAGAGGGGATAGAGTTGTTCTTTCCAGTTTCCAGTTCAGAAAGTCAAGATTTGCAGAGGTCAGAAGATTTGACCAAGTGTACACAAGATCAAAGTGTCAGACTCTTCATGGAGCAAAAGTTTGAATTTTGTAGTGAATTCTACAGAATGAATGAATTATTCTCAGGCCCTGCCCCATCCTTAAAGCCTGGCAATACTGACAGACTTTTATGCAAGTTTTTATTATAATGGACTTAAGTTGTTTATATTGCTTTCATTATTGGCAATATGTCAATTTTGGAATGTTTTCCTAATTATTCTGGAGTCAGCCTTACTGTTCTTGGAAAGAATTAGAAGAGGAAAGAAAGGTCACTGTGACAAAAATAGTTATGGAAAAGGCGGAAGGAACCCAGATCTGGGATTTAACTTTGTCCTGATCCAAGGCCCTGAGGAAGGGGTTTGAACACTTTTGCATGTGGCAACAGTCTTTATCAACTGAAGAGCCAAATTCACCAAAAACTGACCAGGTTTTCTTTCATTAGAACTGAGGTGCCATCACAACTCCCATATTTTCTCACAGGCAACTAAAAAAGACATGTGCCTTGGCACCAAATGAAGAATATGGCTTGGACATTCATTTAAATCTCATAACAACTCTCAGAGGGAGAGACCAGTCTCCTCATTTAATGAATGAGAAAACCAAAGTGTAAAGAAGTCCAGTAACTTGTCTGAGGTCAAACGATAACAAATAGGAGAATCAGGGAGAACCTCATGCTTGTAAATTTTGTTTCCAATGGCCTTGAATTCTCTTTCTCTATGGATGTAGAGAGGGAAGCATCAAGAAGCTTTTCTAAAGTGGAGTGAGACCTCAATTTCTAGTCTAGGAAGGAGAAAGACAGATCCTAGGGGTTTGGGGGAAAGGAAGTTGATCTGTAATTGCAATGAAAACCTAACTGATAATGAAGCAATGCTCTCCAACTTGCCCAGCCAAGACTTCTGGTACTTCAAAGAAAATTAGAGACATGGCAAGAGCATGTAGTTGGAAGCCAGACAGACCCAAGCTTGAACCGCATGCAGTTCTAGCACTTACCAGCCTGACCTTGGGCAGCCCAAAGCTGCAGGATGTCAGATCTAAGATGCAGCTGTCAGGGGGAAAATAGGAGGCTGCCTCTTGGAGCTGTTCTCAAGATTTAATGAGATGTCAAATGAACAGGGCCTTGCACAGTGTCTGGTCTACAGTGGGCACCTTGTAAGTTCAAGTTCCTGCTCATCACCTTGGCTGTACCCCAATTCCACTCTAATATACCTGTAACTCTCCTGTCTCAACATTACTCTCTTGATAAATGAGAAGCAGCAGTGAATGGAAAGGAAGGGTGAACAATGACCAGGGAACTATATCATAGGATTTTGTACCCTCTCCCTACATGGGAGCTAACATATGCCAGAAATAAATGGCTACAGAGCACAACTAGGATGCATTCACACTTCTGTTGGAAGTTAAAAAAAAGAAAAAAAAATGTGGAGATGGTAAGTGTGAAACTGAAATAAAGAATTATCTGAGCCAGGCCCGGTGGTGCCCTGTAATCCCAGCAGCTCTGGAGGCTGAGACATGAGGATCACAAGTTCAAAGCCAGCCTCAGCAAAAGCAAGGCCTGAAGCAATTTAGTGAGACTCTGTCTCTAAATAAAATACAAAATAGGGCTGGGGATGTGGCTCAGTAGTCGAGTACCCTGAGTTCAATCCCTGGTAACCCCACCAAAAAAGAATTAAAGCATTGTCTGAGGGCTCAGGATGTAACCCAGTGGTAGAATGTTTGTCTAGAGTATGTGAGACCCTAGAATCAATCACCAGTATCAAAAAAAAAAAAAAAAAAAAAAAAAAGCAGAAGGAGTAGGAGGAGGAAGGAAGGAAGGAAGGAAGGAAGCGAGGGGAATCATCTGGCTTCTAACTTGACGTCTTTGCAATGCTATTGTAAATGGCATCCAAGACCCTTGGTCCTTTCTACAAAGGACATTCTCTGGGATCTGAAATAATGAGAAGGAAAACAAGATATGCCTAGTAAGATAGCAGAATGTTACTTTTATGGTGAACTAAAGTCAGCTGATCCATAAATAAATAATAATAGGGTACAGGTATTACTCTCTTAGCTATAATGGCATTTTTAAAAATTTTTTTGGTACCATGCATTGAACCCAGGGGCACTTAACCACTGTGCCACATTCTCAGCTCTATTAAATATTTTACACAGAGAAAGGGTCTTGCTTATTGCACAGGGCCCTACTAAATTGCTGAGGCTGGCTTTGAACTAACGATTCTCCTGTCTCAGCTCTGAGCCACTGAGATTACAGGCATGTGCCACCACACCTGGCCCACAGTGGTCATTTTGAATCATGGATAAGAACATAGACTCAAACTAGACTGCTTGAATTCTTTTTTGGCAGGAGCAGGAGGTGGGTACCAGGGATTGAACTCAGGGCACTCAGTCACTGAGCCACCTCCCCAAACCTATTTTGTATTTTTTTTAGAGACAGGGTCTCACTGAGTTGCTTAGCACCTCGCTGTTGCTGAGACTGACTTTGAACTTGCAATCCTCCTGTCTCAGCCTCCTGAGCTGCTGGGATTAGAGGTATGTGTCACCAAGCCCAGTTTAGACTGCTTGAGTTCTAATTCCAGCTGTGCCTCTCTCATTATACTTCTGTGTGATGTTAGGCAAATTACTTAAATTCATGCCTCAGCTGACTTGTCTATTAAATGGAGCCAGTGAGGATAAAATGAGTTAGTACATATAAAACACCTAGAAGAATATCTAACACACAATAAAACTCAATAATTGTGGGATATTACCGTTATTGTATGGTAATTTCTTGAATGGGAGCCTGAGGGACCACCATGAGTTTGTGGGATGAAATAAAGATGAGTAAAACAAAAACCACATGCCTGCAGCAAAAATACCAATAGGCAGCAACGTATATGCAGAGCCCAAAAGACCTGGAGGTTTGTTTTTTAAAGAGAGAGAGAGAATTTTAATATTTATTTTTTAGTTTTTGGCGGACACAACATCTTTGTTTATATATGGTGCTGAGGATCGAACCCGGGCCGCACGCATGCCAGGCAAGTGCGCTACCGCTTGAGCCACATCCCCAGCCCCGTGGAGGGTTTTTTGTTGTTTTTGTTTTGTTTTGGTACCAGGGACTGAACCCAGGGTGCTTAACCACTGAGCCACAATCCCAGCCCTCTTTTTAAAAAATATTTTTTAGTCATTGATGGACCTTTATTTAATTTATTTATTTGTATGTGGTGCTGGGAATTGAACCAGGGTCTCACATGTTCCAGGCAAACACTCTACCTCTGAGCCACCACTCCAGTCCCAATTCCAGCCCTTTTTGATATTTAGAAACAGGGTCTAAGTTGCTTAGTGCAGGTGTGCAAGACTGCACCCAGCTAAGTCCTGAGTTTTAATACTGGCTTCACTAGTAGGCTTGGACAAGTCACAATCTTCAGGAGCTTCAATTTCCTCCCCTGTAGAAGGGGATGAATAATCCCTGATTTGCTTTCTTCATGTAGTTATTGGCCCATATAGAGCCCTGCTGCCTGTCATCTTTGGACCACAGAGCACACACTCCTGGGAGGAGCTGCATGTTGGGGCATTCCCTGCTCAGGGCCAAGTGATCCATTCACACTTTGCCATGTTGTAGGGATGGATGGGAGGAGGGCTGGTGACATAATGGAGGAACTGAGAAAGACATGGATGGACTTCCAAGATAGCTCAATGCCCTCACATTGTTATCCAAGGACATCCTGCTCAGTGTCTTATAATACCTGACTACTGTGATATCATTAATTACTAAAAACTATTCCTGTCAGTCTCTTTTTTTACTGTGACGAAAGAGATAAAGTTTGAAGGTATGGGACTTTATCTATGGGGGTGAATATATTAAAAGAATAAAGAAAGAAAGAAAGAAAGAAAGAAAGAAAGAAAGAAAGAAAGAAAGAAAGAAGAAAGCCATGTTGGCACACGCCTGTAAGTTCAGGAACTCAGGATGCTGAGGCAGGAGGATCCCAAGTATAAGAGTAGTGTCAGTAACTTAGTGAGATCCTTTCTCAATTTTTAAAAAGTGGGGGGTGGGTGGGGATGTAGCTCGCTGGTAAAGCACATCTGAGTTCAATCTCCACTTACCAAAAATTAAAAATAAATAAATAAAAGAAGCCAGGCTTGGTGGCATATGCCTATAGTTTCAGCTACTCAGGAGGTTGAGATGGGAGGATCACTTGAGCCTGGAGGTTTGAGGCTTACCAGGACAACATAGTAAGGCCCAATAAGAGGAGCTGGGGATATAGGTCAGTTGGTAGAGTGCTTGCCTCGCATGCACAAGGTCCTGGGTTCAATCCCTAGCACCAAAAAACAAAACAAACAAAAGATCCAATAAGAGAGAGAGAGAGAGAGAGAGAGAGAGAGAGAGAGAGAGAGGTGTTATTAATCTTCCTCATGAAGGTCACAGAAATCCTCCAAAGACACTTTAACTCAATCTATATAACATGTACTGAGTCCCTACTATGTGCCCTACACTTTGCTTGTAATTACATAGTTAACTGTGACAGAGAGAGAGAGAGAGAGAGAGAGAGAGAGAGAGAGAGAGGTGTTATTAATCTTCCTCATGAAGGTCACAGAAATCCTCCAAGGACACTTTAACTCAATCTATATAACATGTACTGAGTCCCTACTATGTGCCCTACACTTTGCTTGTAATTACATAGTTAACTGTGACAGAGATATCTCTCTCCCTCTCCCTCATCTCCTCTCTCTCTCTCTCTCTCTCTCACTCTCTCAGACAGGATCTAGCAAAGTTGCTCAAGATGGCTTTGAACTTGCCATCCTCCAGCCTCAGCCTCCGAGTCACTGGGATTACAGGCATGCAACACCATGTCTGGCTCACTCTCTCCTTATATGATGAAAGAGCTTCCAGCCTTCATCTATGCACATGGCTTTCAAGTCTAAAGCCCATATTCCCCTGCCTCATTGCACTTGCAACAGAAAGTAGCCTTGTAACTAAATTCTGTCCCGATGGAAATGTAAGCAGGAACATCATGTGGCCATTTCCAGGAGCATTTCTGAACTGTAAGGTATAAGCCTTTGCATGGTCCTTGTTTGTTTGCTTTCAGTGCTGGTCATCTAATCCAGGGCCTCACAGATGCTACACAAGAGCTCTACCACTGACCTACATCCCCAAGTCCCTTGCGTGTTCTGTATTTTACCTGAGTCCTGCCTAGAGCTTGTCTACTAACCTTCTGGGCCTACATAGACAAAGCAAAAGGGTAGCAACGGGGGCTTGCCTAGCATGTGTGAGGCACTGGGTTTGATACTCAGCACCACACAATAAGTAAATAAATAAAGGTATTTTTTAAAAAGGTAGCAACAGCACTCCATGATGTCATGGAGCTTTGCACCAAACTTGGAGCCACCTGCCACCCCCCCCCCAGGTTTGTAGGTAAGAAACTTAATCTTTTATCATGGTTACACCACAGTTAATTTAGATTTTGTTTTATTTGTGTTTGTTGGCACTGGAGATTGAACCCATAGCCTTACGGGTTTTATATACTAAGCTAATAATATATCATTAAGCCATATATTCCCAGCCCCTATTTTAGGTTTTGTGAGACTGAGAGTCAGTGTTATTTCTCATTAGCATTATGTGAGACACAGTTCTTGACCTATGGAAGCTGAGCCTGCAACTCCCATGAGAATATACTATACCTATTCTGTTAACGTCTTGTCAACAAAGAGCTAAAGAGATGTCAAGAGGCTAAGTAGTAGAGCTCTATCCTAGCATGTGTGAGGCCTTGGTTCCATCCCCAGCACTGTAAAAATAAATAAGGAAGACACTGAATCATTTAGACTCTGTTCTAAAACAGAGTCATTAGAACCAAACACCTACAAGAGAATAGGAAATGTAGGAGTCACATTTTCTAAATGAGAAAAAGTGAAACAAATGTCGATTTTCCTAGTCTTCCTGAGCAATGATAAAGGTGTGTGTGTGTGTGTGTGTGTGTGTGTGTGTGTGTGGCGGATTTTCCACTGGTAAGTGCTACATCTTCACAGAACTGAGACCATAGTAAACTCTTTCCCATGCAGGCAGCTAAGCCAGAGAAAAAGTTGCTGGAGTACAACCAATACCCAATTATTTTTACATGTGCAACGTGCTACTTTGTAAACATAATTTTACCTGCACAAATAACACCTAAGTGACATAGACATTGGGGAGGAACTGTGAAGAGGACAGATGACAACTTTTTCTGGAAATGGAATGAGAAAGAATAAGCCTTTATCAAGAGCCCAGTTGAGGGGGGAAAAAAGCCAGCCATCTCTTCCATTTCTGCTCTCAATTTGCTGTAAGACCTTAAGTGAGCCATTAAACATCCTGGACCTTATTAAAATGGGTGGTAATTTCATATAGAGAGGGTATTGTTAAGCTTTCTTGATTTCAAATCCAAATTGAGCTTCTGCCACAGAAACTGTAGCTTTTGTAAGCTGTGCACTTACTTGAGGGGAGGTAAGGAGATATGTTTCAATAGCTAATGCAGTTACAGATAGATATTCCATATGCTAACTTAACATAAATGCCTCAGACTTTTATTTCCTTGTTGGAGAAACATCAAGGTCTCTGGCCTGTTTTACATGCTTTAGGCTTGGGTGGGAAATACTACTAAGTAAAATATGAAGCCACTTTAGAAGTATTCCTCCATTCCCACACTAGTTATTATCACCAACAACTCATTTTCCATCCACTGTTTTTTATGGTAGGGAGGCTCCGCCACCATAGGCCTTCTGCTAGTCTAGCCAATTCTTTCTGGCTTCCTAGTGGAAAATGGGGAGCAGAACTCAGAATTATGACAGGGCTGGCAAGGGACATAGCTGTTACTTTTCTAGTCTCTATCTACCCTGTAGGTGGCAAGTTTGAAAGTTTGGGGAAATTCTCCTGATGGCTAGAGCTTGCAACTGATGAGCTCTGATGGCTCACGTTGCTCTAGGCTCAGGACTGCAAGTGCAAGTCCCTGTCTTGGGCTTGGCAGGACCAGGCGGTTATGTGTGGGCGCCAAAGGGATCAGATTGGCACTTTCAAACTAGGCAGGTCTATTTTCAGACTATAATTGAGAATGAGAAATACCTGCCCACAATTTTAGGCAGTTGTTTCCTAGACAAAAACTCCACACCTGAAAGCAAAACTCATGCCAGCACTCTTTGATTCTCTCCATTCTGTAAGTGTAGAGAGCCAAAGGTTGGTTCAGAGCCCAAGAGCCTAAATCAGAGTTATGTGCAACATCTTTGGCCCTTGGCTATGTTTTATTAAGTCTCCTGTGCAGCCAGGAGAATGGATCAATGGTCAGGGAGGTAAACTCTAGCTAGGCCTGTCCTTACTACGGTTTAGCTGGGTGACCCTGCAGAAGTCATTGCACTCGGTTGGTCCCTCATGAGTGAGCAGAGTACCAAGCCCAACTCTGCCACACACTGGGTGACCTTGGCCATTTCAAATATCAGGAAAAGGGATTTCTTTTTCAGGGTGCCCCAACTGTAGCAGTCTGTGACTCCAGCAAGGGACACACACCAATGCCTACACAGAAGGCTGTCAAAAGAAATGGGAGAGGTTGGGGATATGGCTCAAGCGGTAATGCACTCGCCTGGCATGTGCGGGGCACTGGGTTCGATCCTCAGCACCACATAAAAATAAAATAAAGGTGTTATGTCCACCAAAAACTGAAAAATAAATTTAAAAAAAAAAGAAATGGGAGAAGTGGCCTTGGTAATATTAGGGACTTAAAAAGAGGGAGACAACAGATTCTCAGCTCTACTTGATAGTATTGGCAGATACTTCATTTTCAAGTGTTGGAAACTGATATTTGTTGAAAATATTTTTTAAATTTCTATATTGACCAATTACTACAGCTCAGAAGTGGCCTGAGGGCCAATTTGGGCTTCCACAGTCCAGTAACCCAAGAAAGATGAAGACTCAGTGGGAACCTGGGACAGTGGTGGAGAAGATGCAATCACTTGGAGGTTACAGCATCCTGGACAAGGTTGGGGTTGGCTGTTCTGAGCTTCCCTCAGTGTCCCCAGCTCCTGAGTTTCTGAGGTGGTCTAGGTCAGTCCAGGCCCTTTTCCTCTCCCCTTAGACTGGTGACACCCAAAACAAAAATAAAAATGAACTCCCAAGGCGCCCACACTTAACCGCCTGGTCCTACCAAGCCCAAGACAGGGACGTGCGCCTGCAGCCCCGAGCCTAGAGCAACATGAAGGACCTTCCACACTGGGAGCAGTTTCTGCAGCGGCCTCGGTTTTAGGGACTAGGGCTTGAAGAGGAGGAAGTAGGGACACCTAAGCGCGCACTCCCTGCGGTGGCCGCCTGGGCTCTGCTGGTTGCAAGCTCAGGGAGACCTGCAGGTGCCGGGTGACGCGCGCGGCGCCGGCGGGCCCCGGGACTCTGGCGCCTCCGGCTGTGCGCACAGTCATGCGGGCGGAGAGCCCCAGTGCTCGCGGCCTCGAGGCGGGCGGGACACTCCGGTGCTGGCGGGAGGGCGGCAGGGCCGGAGCCCAACGGTTCGTATTTGTTGGGAGGAAATTCGACGCTCCAGGAGCGGTGGCCCGGTGTCTGCGCCCTTTCCTGTCTGGGCTTAAAAAGGATTCTCCGTCTGCTGAGAAAGACTCGGGCTGCGGGCTGCGAGGTCCAGGCCCTCTGAATCGCAGAAGCCCTGCACCCACGAGGGTCCTCGCCTCGACCCGCCCCTCCACTAGAACCACGCTCCCCGATCTGGTGCTCCTTTCAGGACCCCCACTTATCCCAGCCTGCCCTCGACCTGGGAGGAGCTCAGCCAAGTTCAAATAAAGAAACCCATTTTCAATATCATTCAGTTTGTATGAAGAACTGAAAAAACAGATTGCAGCGTGCGAAGACAACGTCACTTTGGTACTATTGGTGAAATGAGAGAAATAAGAGAGTCTAGTATCCCATGTTTTTGGCAAGTAATAAATTTTGTGCGTTCTTTATCCTGTCAAAAAGTTAAAGAAAAAGTAAAGCCTTTTGGGAGGCAGTTTTGACATTTGTAAGTTTAGTTATTATTCAGTTTGTCTTCAAAGTGTCACTTTTGGAAAATTTTCCTACATCCTACGTCCAAGAATATTTACTACATCATTTTCATCTTAATGAGAAAATGGAACCAACTCAATAGTTCATCAATCTAAGTAAAATGATGGTTAAATAAAATGTTTAGCATAGATATACTTGATATACAAAGGAGATCTGTGTATTCACGGGCAAACAGGTCTCAGCTTACATTAATTGAAAAGAGTAAGTTGCAAGGAAAAAAATGTATAGTATGATTCCACATTTGTTAAAATGCAGAAAGAAATTCTAAGCAAATGTCTGCAACTAATCAGATATGATCAGTGACTTTTCATGGGTGATTATATAGGAAACATATGTATATTTTATATGCACATATATCTGAAGGAATATATGCCCAACTGTTACTTTGGAGCAGGGGGGGTGTGGGGGAATTAACTTGCCACAGCATATATTTTTTCAAAATTTGATATCTCTCTAAATGAGCATGCATTAGTTTAGTATTTCCTCCCACACAAAACAAGAATGATTTTTAAAAATCGTATCCCTTTCTCATCCCAAGACTACTAGATTGTTATCACTTGTCTACTTCTCTCTGATCTTTTCATTACTGTGTTAATTTTCCCTTCAAACTCTTCTGCCTGTACGATATCTAAGAAATCGGCATTCCTTTCATTTTCACTTACGATTTCCTGTTTTATAAATGCACATAGTTTTAAATCTTTTAAAAAAAGTTTTATTAGTGCATTATAGTTACACATAATAGTTATATGTAATTTTGACATATTCATACATGCATTTAATATAATTTTCTGTGTTCCAATCCCCGGTACTTCCAGTTTCCCCCCTACCCCCTCTCTCCTTCCCATTGTACTCTACTGGTCTTCCTTCTATTTATTTACTGTTTTTTTTTTTTTAATTGGTGCACTATAGACATATATAAAAATGGAAATCATTGTGATATATTTATACATGTAAATCTTTTTAAACAAGAGAAAGAATATTATTTCCACTCAAATCGTTCATACAATTTAAATGGAAAGATCTGGTATAGTATTTTTTGACCCTTGGAAGTATGACAGGTTTTGTTATTCTTTGTCTTTTTGGGGTGGGAGTGGGAGTTAGACCCAGGGCCTTGTGCAGGCCTGGCAAGTACTCTACCAATGAGCCACACCCCCAGCCCACCATCAGTTTTTTATCTATTACTTCTCTCAAGTTCTGTATCAGTATGGCCTGTTATGTTCTGTAACTGCACATATTCTTTCTCAGTGCAGCAAACCAAAAAAATGGATTTTTAGGGGCTGGGGCTGTAGCTCAGTGGTAGAGTGCTTGCCTAGATCACGTGAAGCACTGGGTTTGATCCTCAGCAGTACTACATAAAAACAAGTAAATAAAATAAGAATATTCTTTCCATCTACAACAACAACAACAAAAAATTTAAAAAGAGTAGATCTTTAAAACACAGTATTTGTTTCTGTTCAATTGGAAAGACTTTATACTGCCTGGAGGAATAGATTGGAAAGGTGAAGAAGATTTCCAGGGGCAGGAATGGTGGTGGGAATTGCACTCTTGGTTGAAGGACAGGCAGTGGGAATGAGGCTGGGGGAGGAGGATGTGAGTTGGAGCTTGGGCTGTGATTCTGGGATTGTTTAAATCAGTCCAAACGTTGTTCCAAAAACTTGATCTCAGTTCATACTACGGGAATGAGCATAGCCACACTTCAAACATTTAGAAATGAAGGGGTTGTCTGGCATTTTAAAATATTCATACAGAAAAATGGCACTCTGCAGCAATAAGCAGGGAGAATCCACCCCCCACCAGGATCTGATGTGGTTCTTATTTACACATGAAACAACATCACATTTCCTTAAGCAAAAATCTTTGGATATTCCAGGCTCAAACTCATACAATGTAACTCAAGATTTTTGCCCAGACTCTGACATCTCTCCTTTTTTCTTAAAGTGAGGATCAAACCCACGGGTGCTTTACCACTGAGCCACATCCCCTCTCCTTTTTAGTTTTTATTTTGAGACAGGGTCTGGCTAAATTGCCAAGGCTGGCCTCCTGGCTCATCCTTTCAAGTTGCTGGGATTACAGTCCTGGAACACTGTGCCCAGCTTCTTCTCTCCCCCCTCCAGGCTTTTAATAGGCATTAATATCATCAGGGTAAACTACAGGTGCTCTGCATTCAAATCCTGATCCTTCAATATATTAGTTTATGACTGTGGTCAAGGTATTTTACTCCTCTGTGCTTCAAGTTTATCATCTCTAAAATGGAGCTAATAACACTACCCAATTTGCAATATGTCATGTAGTTTTTAAAAGCCAGTGGATAGGGCTGGGGATATAGCTCAGCTGGTAGAGTGTTTGGCTTGCATGACCAAGGCCCTGGGTTCAATCCCTAACACCACATTAAAAAAAAAAAATAAAATAAAAGTCAATGAATATAAGGCTTGTAGAACAGTACCTCACACATATTAATAGTTTCATAAAAGTTAGCTACAATTAATATTTACTCTTTTATCCCCCCCCCCAAAAAAAGTTTATTCTTCCCCACTCTGCCCTCTTTAAGACACTGTCACCTCCACATTGTACAGCTTAGTGGTTTTTAGTGACTACCAACTGGTGCTATCGTCACAATTTATTTTAGAACATCTGCACCACCACTCCTAGTAAGATCCTTCATTCCTTCATAATCTTTTATAATAAACTGCCCTTCCCATCTCCAGCTTGAGACAACTACTACTTTCTGTCTCTATAAATCACATTTTCTGGACATTTTCAGTAGATGGATCATACAATATGTGATCTCATATCCAGCTTTCTGTACTTAGCTTAATATTTTGAGGTTTACCCATGACACAACATGAGTCAATAATTCTGTCTGTTCTGATCAGAATAATTTTTCTGCCATCTCTATGAAAATTACATTATATGACAAGATTGAGAATTCATAATTAAAGTCAGCTCTTATTGCATCTAGGCACTCCAGGTCCTGAGTTAAATGCTTTATTTTCATCATTGAACTTTTGCAACAACCTTATGGGCTATTTAGATGACACTATTATATCCATATTCAAGTTGAGGAAAGTAAAGTTAGAAATATAAACTTATTATGTTATGAAGCTAGTGGGTGGCAGACTGGGAACTCAAATCTAAGTCTCTGGTTCCAGAACTAAAGCTAGAATCACTCATCTTGCATTTTTAAAATGAGTAAGTGGTCTTTGAATTACATACCTTTCTTCTTCACAAAAACAGAACAAAACCCAGGGAAGCATTCATATTAGCCCATAATGGAGAAATGACCACTGGTATGTAAGGAATTCCTACTCTATCATTTTCTCCACACTCATGCTACCCTGTTCTGAGATCTTCTAGCTCCCTTGGTTTAAGCTGGTGGCCTGAGGACTTAACTCTGCTGGATCATGATTTTCAACTCTGAATAGTTGGTCCTAGGGAGTTTTCTGGTATACCTCCAGGCCAGGCAGTCTGAGAAGGAAGACTTAGGGTGCTCCCCAGGGAGTTAGGCCTCCTACTGTTTATTTTTAGGTTAGATTTCAAGGTATGGCCTTAGTACCATGGGGCTGAACCCTTCCCACCACCACCAAACACCCTGTGGTTCTTTAGGGGACTATCCCTCAGGAAGATTCTGCTCACACAAGCAGCAACATCCTTTTCTAAAGCCAATCTAGGAGGACTTTTCAGTTATTTAAAGTAGTAACTTTTCTGGGATTTCATGGCGAGACTCAGGCCCCACATTTGTTCCAACAAGTCTGCTGGAGACATCTTCAAACATGTTATTATTAATGTATTGATATTTGTATTAGTAATCAGAGAGCAATCAGCTGCCTTCTGAAGCTGTCCTTCTGAGATACACCCCATCTACCCTCCTCAGTCACAGGAGAAAGGATCTCCAGAGTGAAGGCCACCCTTTCACTCCACTGAGGAGGGCCACAGGGATTGCCAGGTAGCCTAGGTGCTCTGTAACAGGCTGAAAGTGAGAAGCCAAGCTCTAGTCCCTTGACAAGATCTAGAAGCAAGTAATCAGACAAATTTCGCAGCAGCTCAACAGTTGGTAAGTAAATAAGGGAACATCCTATTGACAGAAGGCAATGCCCTCACACATTGCCAATAAATTTCCCAGAATTGTTTTTTTTTTTTTTTTTTTTTTTTTAATATTGATGGTAGATGTTAGAATAGAGGCTCTCTTTGATGACAGTAAGGAGCTGGTTATGTTCTGTTCTCTTGATAGGTTGCTGGTTACACAAGTGGTTTCATTTTGTGATATTTTGTTGATCTTATGACATGAACTTTTTGTATGTAAGATTTCAATAAAACTTCTCCAAATAGACACAAAAATAAATATTTCAGAATGTAAAGTGCCTAGCACAACGCTTACCAAGCCGTGGGTGAATATTAAAAATGTATTCGTTGACTGTATGATCTCATTTGAGCCTAAGGTACCGGGCAGGCAAGCCCACAGTATTACCCATGTGGTCATTATGACGTTTTTTTCACCGGCTAAAAGTTCCGTGATTTTGCCCAGGATCCCGCAGCGCGGAGCCAGGGGCGCTGGCAAGAAACCTTGGGTTCCTCCCCACCGAGAGGGAAGAGGGTGCGTCCCGACTTCCATCTCGGGACTGCGGCCACATGGGGTTGGGAGGGCGCTTCCCTCCCTTCCCCGGCGGAGGGGAGGGCGCGCGGGAGGCGCCTGTGCCAATCCGCAGCCTGGATCGAGCTCCGAGGACGTGGCCCGGCCCCGCCGGGAGGACGCCTCGCTGAGTCTGAGCCTGGCCCGCAGGACTTTTGCCGACCTGTAGCCTGGCTCCGTGGGGCTTCGGTTTCTCGCGGTCGCTTGCCAGGCGTCGCCCGCCCGCCAGTCCACCCGTGGAGACGTTTTGCATCCCACGCTCTGAGACCCCCACTCGGAGCCACAGTGCCCTCTGACCTGACCCTAAAAATAATGTTTTTTTTCCCCCCTCATCACTATTAGCTATGTTCCTATGATGGGACTGACGGCGACAGAGGGGGAAATAACAGAAATGTAACAACAGCACAGCTCTTTAGTATTCTTTTTTTTTTTTTTTAAACAAAAACAAGCAAAGCCACAAACAGAAGCTTCCCACAGGGTTCCCTTTGACCCGATTAATGGCAAATGCCAAGCCCTGGGTTTCCCCTTGTGGTCCCTGCTCAGAGTAGTAGAAAGAGGAACTGTCTGCCACTGAGCAGAAAGATCTTGCACCAGTCACTAAACCCTCTGCCTCTATTTGCATACCTGTAAAATGGGGATAACACCAGTACCCAGCTCATAGAAGTGTTGTGGGGGCCTGGTAAAATGATCCCTACAAAATACTGCATTTGACACACAGGCAGGTGCTGGATATACTTCCTTTACCATTCATCTCTAGCCAAACATTGCTGTACCTAACATCTCCCTTGCATCTCCCCCATCCCCAGACAACTCACTCTCTCTGCCTGCCCAGGCCAGAGATACCCGCTAGACCCAGAATAACACCCCAACCTCCTTGCTTCCCACCTTCAACCAATCCCCTAGAGCCCTCTTAGCACACTATTCATAAAGCTTCATCCTTGGGTTCTCATCTCAGCTTTTCAGTGCTAATTTATACGGTGATGTCACCTCATCTTTGTCTCATCCACAACCCACACATGCATGCACTTACAGATTGTTAGGGCTACTTGAGGGTAAGGTCCACTAAGCTCATGTTAAATGCCTAGTGGTGCCCAGCACCACGGTTTGCTGACTTGATAAATGTCTGCTCATAGGAAACTCTGGGCTGTGGATAGAGAAGGCTGGCCCCACCTCCAGCCTCCCCACCCAACCTTTGCAGCCCCTCCCGCAGCCCTGCAGCTGTGGTGCTAAAAGGTAAGCCTCCCTCCTCCACCAACTCAGAGGCCATATTCACCCTAGCCGTGGTGACAGGTTGACGACTCCTATAACAGGCCCCTTTCCTCTTCTGGGGGGGTTCCTGCCTTTACAGAGCCTGGTGGAGGGGCCACCAGCAGGGCCGGAAACCTGGGGAGAACGTCTCTGGCTGCCACTGATTTCTGTTAGTAGAATGGATGTTTTTCTACAATTACAACCTTCCCTCCTTCATTATGTCTCCCATGTTCCTGGGGTAGTAAATACCAGGGATATGCATTACATTTCCCATAACTTACTTTCAATTATCAGAAAAGCTTCTATTAATAGACCCACTGTTGACAAGGAATCTGGCCCTGAAGCTCAAAATAAGGCTTCTAGGGCAGTGGCTACCTGCTTAGCACAGAAGTGCCTACCTCTCCAATAGCTGAACTCTGGGTCACTGTCCCTACCCAAAAAGTTAATAAAAGACAACAAAAATTAGTGGTTAAAATATGAGCCCTGGGCTGGGGATAGAGCTTAGTGGTAGAGCACAGGCTTAGCATATGCAAGACCCTGGGTTCCATTCCCAGCAACAAAAATTGAAAATATGGGCCCTGGATCCAATACCTGGATGCAATCCTAGCAAGATCCCTTACTAGCTGAATAACCTTGGGGAAGTTAATCTGTCTGGGCCTCTGTTTCCTCATCTGTGAAGTGGAGATGATTATAATAAATTTCTAGAATTGTGTTAGGTAGATTAAATGAGTTAATTTTTGTAAAGTGGTCAGCACTTTCTAAGAACCCAACAAGTGCTTTTTGTCAAATACCTAAAGACCATGATTTTCAAATGGACCTTGCTGTCCCTAAATTTCTACAACCCCTTCTAGTACTGAAATATACATACAAACTTAACTTAACCTTCACACAACTTAACCTTCATGTTATTATTGACATTCAAACCTAATGGAACTATCCTTGTGAATTAACCAATTCCTCTTATTTTTAAGTTTCTTCATTTGTGTTCAATGTGGACACATTCTAAAAGGAAATTCAAAAAGAAGGAAGGAAATAAAATAAAAATATGATTAAAATAGTTGGATTATAATAAAATCCTTATTTTTAAGTTGATTTTCATCTGCATTATAATAGTAGTGCCAAGCATTCAATAAATTATGCCAAATTCACTTTCTCTTGGTCCTTAGCAGATTCCAGAAAGCCTAGGTGAGAGGCATTGATTCAGAATCAAGTTGGTTGGGTCTCAGAGCTGGAGGAATGAGACAGGTGCACAGCTATAGAGCCACTTACTGAATAAGACTCTGCCTAACATCATTCTAGAGACAGTCTTTCACCCCAACATGTGCCACAGGCTCTCCACTCACTGACAACATCATTTACTGGTATAAATTGTACAAAATCCTGTTTCCCACTTCAAGGCCAAACACACCAAAGAAAACAACCTTATTTTATTCAAAAATGCAGAACAAGGTGAGGCCTAGATCCCCCTTCCCTAGCGTTTATCCTGAACACATGGACACACTGACACACACACACACACACACACACACACACGTTTATCTTGGATTCAGTGTGTTTAAAGGTTTGGATTTGAAGCTACATCTTCTTGATGAGGGTGTTACAATGGGGATTCAAGATACCCCTGAGAAGATATTCATGATCCACCTGGCTGTAGAGGCCCAAACTAAAAAATGAAGTATCCACCAGGCTCCCTCTCCAAAATACTAAAGATCATATTAACCAAAGATGTCCACTTTTACCCTAGAAATGCCTGCCTCATAGAGGCTCAAATTGGCTGCTCTTAATTGGAGGTGTTTTTTTGCCTCCCAGGGGTTATGTGGCAATGTCTGATTGTCATTGGACTAGGGGCTACTGGCCTATAATAGAGGCCAGAGATGCTGCACCATCATCTAGCACACAGGACAACTCCACAGCAAAGGATTATTCAACCCAAAATGTCAGTAGTTTCCAGGTTGAGAAATCCTGGCCTAGGGTAAATCCCACCACCTTGAAAGGAGGGTTCCCTCAGGACTCCTCCAGCTACTAAAGAAAGAAGCAGCCTGGAGCCTCAGAAGGGAAGCCCTTCTCAGGCCCCAACTAAGAATGGGGAGGTACAGCAGACCCCTTCCTCCTCCTGCTTTGCCTCCAGAACACAAAAGCCTGGCATCTGAAAAGATTAAATAAAATCCATGATTCCCAGCTCCTCAGGCTACATAACCCTGCCCCCTCATATCCTATTTCCCTCCGGCACCCCTCACTCTTGGAGCACAGTTGGAAATTCAAATTGGAATCTTTACTGTCCAGCCCCCAAAGGCTTGGCCTAGCTTGCTTCCTCTCCCAGGGACAAAGTCTTCTGGCCGTCCTGCCTCCCTTTGAGATGAACCCCCAACCCTGCTTCTTGCAACAACTGTAAGTTTTTCTTCCCCCATTTCCCTCTACCCTCTTTCTCTTTCTAATTAAGCCACTTCCCTGGTGTTGGGGTGGGGGAGGGTTCTGAAGGCTTCTGTGTTGCAGGTTCTGGGGGCCTACAGCCTCATGTTTTTTTGTGAGGTGCCAACCATGCTGTGATCATTAAACCCCACAATGGCGGTGGTGGGGTGGCTTTTCTGATTGCTGTTAACCTGGGAGCCTGCTACATCTTGTTTATCAGACTTGTTTTAATTCAGCTTGGTCAGGTTCCAAGTGTTGAGGTGGAGATTAAAGGCAACTGAAGAATCCAATTAGCTGCCCAGTCTTCTTTAAGCCAAAAACTCAGGTCACAAACTAGATCAAAGTGAAATTATTTCTCGACAGCTCTGTTCATTAAGGGGAGGGTGGGAGCTCACACTGCTAAGCTGGGCTCATTACTGGGACTGGCATTTTAAATACAGTATCTCCCCCAAATTACATGTTTCAGAGGTCAGAGGGAGAAACTCAGATTATCTTACATGAAGTCCCTGGCTAATAGAAAACAGAAAGCCAAAGAATAAGCATATAACTTCTAGGAAAAGATTTAAACAAGGATCCAATTTTCTTGGGCAGGAAAACCAAATCTGGAAATGAATTGGCAACAAGCACTTCCAACCAAGGAATCCCTCCTCCAGGGATCAAGAAAACTGAGAAATCTAGGTCTTCCAGGTAGCCCTATTCACCCATTTCCCAGAGTCCTTCAAAACTCCTTCCACCTCTTTCCCTAGTTGGTTACAATTGCAAGAGAGATCCCCTTGCTGCTCAGACAACCCAGCCAAACCTCTCCCCAGCCTCAGGACATAAGCAGCCTTTGGAGGGAAACCACTCACCGTTTTTGAATTCTGGGTCTCATGCAGAGTCATTTCCAACAGCAAGAGACTCCTCTGGGTTTTTCTGTGTCTCTTTGGGCTCTTTTGAGGTAGCTGAAGAATAGAGGAGGAGGACAGCAAGGAAGAACCTGATCTGGTTCACTTCCCATAGAGAGGATCAAATATTGTATTGCTGGGAGGGTATTTACCAACTCAGAATTCTACATGAGAGAAAGAGGGAGAAAGAGGCCAAAAAATTTACATCAGGACAGCAGTCACAGGACACAGGTCCTCCCTCCTTCCACTATGAACACAGATTTTGATCTGGAGTCAGGAAATGTACAGAAACAATGGCTTTTCTCCCTTTGTCTCCTTCTGCTTGGGAAAATCTCCTCAGCCCATCTGAGGCAACCAGGCACCCTTGGGTTAGAAGATGGCATGTTTGGGACCTTCAGGCCACATGCTTGTGGGACAATGAATGTGGTTAAATTTTAATTTTTCAGCCTTTAGAACATAGCCACCTCTAAGGTCTCTGAAGTAAATGAGACCACCAGTGAGATCTTTCCTCAACCTTCTTTTTACCCAGGTAGGACCTGGGAGCAAAGCCGAATGCACTTACAGGTCTGACTTCCTTGGGTGGAAGAAAGGTGGGAGACAGTAGAGAATACGGGGAGTAAGAAAGAACAAGAAGAGAGTCTGAAAGCTTTAGTCCACACCTCCTGCCAAGGTCTTGCCGTCCCTACATATCTAGCTGATGCATAATTAACTTGCCCTTTCAGGTCTGAGAAAGCCTTGGAAAGCTCATTATGCAGAGGCACTCAAAGCATAGGGTTCTCTTTGCGGATGCAGCCACCCAGGACCCCCACTAGCTTTTTCCATCTGTGGCTAGAGCCTGTACCCTCAAGAGAGAGATTGGTGGTCTTGGCGTCCTCCTCCCACCGTTGGTGAATCTTAGGGCCCCAGATCCCAAGCACCAGTAACGGTAGAGGAGAGGGATTCTCTTTGGATGGTGTATTTGGAGCAGGAACAAATCACGTCTGCTAGATTTTGTTTTTCTTCTCTGCGTGAGCGTTTCCCTCCCTGGGATTTCGTCATCCTCCCAGATCCTTCCACGCCCGCCTATTCTCCATGCCCTGGGGCAGCAACAGCGCTGCCAGGCCTCAGAAAATGCGCCCTGGATCCCAAACAGATTTTCTTACATGGCCCACGACACAAATCGAGCTTCCAATGGTTTTGTTTTGTTTTGTTTAAAATCAGCGACCTAAAACGAGTTTCAAAATCCGATTTTTTTTTTTTTTTTCCTAAAGAGACAGGACTTAGGCTCAAAGGCGGAAGGTCGCGTTAAAGGGAGCCGGGACCCAAAGGTTCCCGTCGTTTCTCTGCCCGCCTCCAGCAAAGAAGCCCTTAGGCGGGCATCGGCGGCCGCCACTTCGCTGGGCCAGAACTTGTACCTTGCGGGTCGCCAAATCAGAAGCTCGCCGGCCTGGCATCAGGACTAAGCGAGGCCCCAGCAGGACACCGCGGCCCTGTTTTTTTTGTCCTAAAAGCCCGAATCAAAATGGAAATTTGGGACGGGGAGTGGGGTGGGGGAGCTACTATTGGCTTGCAAATGCACACCTTTGTTGCTCAGGCGCCGGGCTACCCACCCGCAAGGCCTGCTGTTCCTGCAGTAGTCACTTTCACTAGGCGGGCGGGGCCGCAGTCTGCACCCGGGGACCCAGTGTTTGTCACTGGGTGGGGAAAGGTGCCAGTACAATACCTTACAAGGTTTCCGGGGAGCCCAGGCTCACGTCTTGGCCACTGGGAGGGTGGGGGATTGACTAGTCCAGAGGACGTGCAGGCCCGGGATGGAGGCGGGGGTTCCTCATCCCAGCTGTTCTCCTGGCCCCGCGGGACCTGGGACCCGAAATAGCAAGTTCAGCCCGGGTCAGCCTTGCCAGAGCTGACCCGGCATCCCACCCCAGCAAAACTAAGTCCGCGTCTTTGAGAACTGCTCCCGGTCCGGGACCTTGGCCTAGCGGTCTTATTTCAATCCCAAGCAGCCTCGGAAACCGATTCGGAGAGGGCGATCAAGGGAGGGTGCGGAAGAGCCCAGAACAACCCTGTGCAGCTGGAGTATCTGCCCCTGTCCACGGTGGGCCAGCTGCGGTGCCAACCGCCAATCAAAGCCTGGCCCGGGCGTAGGCACTACGGACCCGCATGGGCCGCTCCTCTGCTGGACTCGCTCTTTCTCTCTCTCCTCACGCCTCCTCCCTCCCTCCCTTACTCAGAGCCCTTGAACCTGGAAAAGAGGACGCCTGATAGACACTTCGAACAATCCGGGATGGGGCGGGTTGGTGGGGGGAGAGCGAGAGAGAAGAAAAAGAAGAACCCAGTTGGCCGCATAAACGCTGCTACTCATTCTCAAAGTTTTCCTGGCTTCTCGTAAAGGTGGCCGGGGCCATTTACAGTAAGAGCAGAATAATGTTTGCGACTGTACGACATAATTATCTCCAGACCTGCCTCTCGCCCGCCCCCAGCTAGGGTTTTCACCAGCGAAAGCGGCTAATGCATTTGCACACATTAAACATCTTGAACGCATAATTACAGGCTGCAGACAGGCTGGACAATAAAATATCTCGGCTCGATATTTTTGGAAGCCTTTTGCGACTGTGCCTGGAATAAATAACAACTGCTTTCTATATCCTCAGCCATCTAACTGCAGTCACCATTATTTCAGTACACCCCCACCCCACTTAGCTAGTGCTTTTGAGAAACATGGGGTAGGTGGCAGGAATCAGTGGGAGAGGTCTGCCTGGCCTCAGGCTATGCAGTGGGATGGTATGAGCAGAGATGGCTAGAATACAAAGAAGAAAATGTGTTTTGAGTCCTGGGGATCTACTTCCTCATTCCAGTCCCATAAGTGGGGCCCACTAGGCCTCATAGCCTCTGGACACCAAGCCCTCTCCACCGTCTCCCCTATAGGCGAAGACTAAAGCATTTGAAGGAGGAGATTGTCATGTTCCTGACTCACAACCTTACTTAAAAACGCACCTCTAGGGGCCTGGGTTGTGGCTTAAGGGTAGAGCGCTTGCCTTGCATGTGTGATGCACTGAGTTCCATCCTCAGCACCACATAAAAATAAACAAAACAAAGGTATTATGTCCATCTACAACTAAATTTTTTTTTTTAAATGCACCTCTAGACTGAATTGACTTCAGCCACCTGAGAAGTCTGCTAAAAAAGAAAGAGCTGGCTACTGAAGCAAGACCGAGAGGAAGAAGCTCAGGTAGTTGTTTTCATCCATGAGGACTCTAGCTTCCCCATGAGTCTTAGCTGACTGGTCTGTAAAATGGAGATGATTATAATATCCTTGGGACCTACTTCACAGGTCGTTATGACGAAGCACTTAAAAAAAATTTTATTGCCATATAACTTACATATAGCCAAGCATACAAATCTTAAGCACCCAGCTCACTGAATTTTTATATATGTATACACTTGTGAAACTACTACAAAGATCAAGATATAGGGTATTTCCAGCCCCCAGGAGGCTCCATGAAGTTTTAAAACTAACTTTAACCAGTGATAATATCGTCTCTAACTAGAGAGGTCAGCTCCCTAGTCTAGTATATGAAGCTTGTAGACACTTGGGGGTGAAAATTGATAAACCATGGGCTGGAGATGTACCTCAGTGTTTAATCTCCATCACCACCACCACCACTACCACCACAGCAACTACAAAAATCAATAATCCAAATATACACTATCCTCCCATAGTTAGGAGCTGTGGAAATCTCAAGTCTGGAGGAGCATGCGGGGGTCTTATCTACAGACCCTCAGGCACTAAGGGTTTGGGGAAAATTGAAGATGATTCATTTTTTAAAATATTTATTTTTTAGTTTTAGGTGGGTTGTAGAATCTATAACCTGAGTTCTAGATAGTAACTTAAGACAGAATAGTTAAAAATTTTATTTTACATTTATGTGATGCTGAGGATCAAACCCAGCGCCTTGTGCATGCTAGGCATGCACTCGACCACTGAGCCACAATCCCAGCCCCAAATATGATTCATTTTTTAGTCAATGAACTTCTGTTGCTGTGCATAGCTGGGGCTTTAAGTCTTTGGCAGGCATCTTTATTTCCAGGTTAGGGGGTGAGCCCCAAAAGAATCTAAGAACCTCTCCCAGGAGAAAGGAGTCTATGTTGATGCCCATAAAACTGAGGTCCAAGCCTTGGGATACCTCCTTTCAGCATTCTCCCCTGAATTCAAATCTGGTTTGATGTATGGAGAAAATTTCCCCCAGAGGGACACTTGACCATGTGTGTTTGAGAGAAGAAGACTTTCTGAGAGTGTAGCTAACACCTAAAATTGGTACACTTCACAAATAATACCCCCCAAAAAAATGCATTTTAAAAGAACAGTGGGATCTGGGGTTGTGGCTCAGTGTAGCGCACTTGCCTAGCACATGCAAGGCCTTGGGTTTCATCCTCAGCACCACATAAAAATAAATAAAGTTATTGTGTCCAACTACAACTAACACACACACACACACACACACACACACACACAGAGTGAGAGACTTCACAATACATGCTGTCCTGACCTTGGGTGTTTTCCTAAATATTGCCTAAGACAATTCTCCATGACAGGTGTACTGGCTCAAAAAAGTTACGTTCAGACCCAGTGACTCATCGAGTGAAACTGAAGCTAACCTTGTGTGGCCCAACACACAGGAAGGGCTGCTACAACCTGGGTTCTAGATAGTAACTTAATGCTAATGAACTTGGCAACCTTCAAAACAATTGGCTATGTTGGCTTCTCCATGAATATTAGATCCCCCTCCTTTCCTGGGTGATGAGCCAAGCTGGGAGACAACAAATCAATCAAACACTGACCATGACTTTGGAACTTCAACCATTCTCTTGGATTCTGGGGAAATTGGAAATGCCTCTTGGAATTTTTAACTATTCTGTCTTAATAGCTATAAAAACTGTGCTCTGGTGGTTGGTCCACCCTGTGTTTCCACCCGCAATCCCATTTTTCAGTCCACTTTGGAGTTCAATGGGGGTGACCAAGGCTTTGATTCCCCACCCAGGCCTAGGCAGAGGCAGGGGGGCATGGTAGGGACCCAGCACTGTGCCCTGAGACCTTGGACCCCACAGTGTCTGCCAGGAGACATCGGAGGAAACGCGTTTACCACCTGGGCGACCTTGACTGCAACCGATTAAAGTTTAATCCGAGGTGTGTGTTCAGCCTTGCCATGTTATTTAAACACATCAAAGGTCATAAAAAGATTCCAATGGCATGAGCCGGTCGGACGCGGGCCCGCAGGGATCCAACATTTGATTCTGGTTGATTTCCAGAGCCAGGATGTGGAGCACGGGACGAGGAGGGGGTCATTAGAAATAAAGGGAAAGGTTTGCTTTCTCAACGAAACGCCAGACTTCCAAAAGAGGCCGGGGAAACCGAGTCTCACACACTGGGACAGAAACAGCATCCTGCAATTCCGATTAACTGGGAAGACATCTAGTGGGAAGAGATCGCAACTGCAGCGGCGTTCAGCGATCATCCCCAGCTTCTGCCCACCGCGACCTCCACCTGGGCTGACTGGGCGCGGGTGGGACGGTGCAAAGAGAAGCCCCTCTCTTCCTAGCCGCCCCTTAGACAGTCGAGTGCTCCTTCGGCTATCTTAAAGATCCCCAGGTCCCAGACCGCGCATCAACTCAGGGGAGAGGCGCCATTTCCACCTTTAGAGGAAAGATCCGACTTCTGTCACTTTCCTCTTCTCCATGTTGGGGTCCTGGTAGCCAAATGACATCACAAAAGGCTCCTGAACCCGGAGCGGGCAGAGCTCTGGAGCGCGCATATGTGGGTTTTCTTGGAGCATCCTGAGTGGCTCTGGGAATTATCAGATTTCCCCAGAAGCCAGGTGAGTTTCTCTCCAACTGCGGATTCCTCTAGGCACGTTAGCAGAGCGCAGGAGCCCCGCTTTCCAAGATGCGCAGGCAGCATTTTCGCCTCCATCTCCTTCGTAGAGTGTCAAGTCTTATACGGGCTGGCACCTCCCAGTCAGTCTAATTTCTGTAGAAGACTGAGCTGTCCGGTTGCCCCTGCAAAAATAAGCCTCACATATAGAGTGCTGTCTCCTCTTTGTTCTCACAGCTCTAGCAGCTGTTACAAACCTTAAGGCTGAAACAGCACTCTGTACAGTCATCCCTACGTGCCACAGAGATGCCAATTGCAGTTTCACCTGTTTTGAGTGGGGGTTCCCTTTCTAGGAGGCCTCCTGGCTGACTCCTTTGCCTGGGTCTGGAGTTTCCCCTTCTTACTCCACTTATTGTAACATCATATCATCCTAGAATTGTCAGGAAGAAAAAATATCACCAGAATGTCCCTTTTTTGGATAATACAGAAGGCCCAGACACACTGCTTCACATTTCAATATATGAATCTCAGGACATTTTGTAGCCACAACTGGGCCTTGAAGCAGGGGGTCTGCATCTTTGCTCATAGACTTTTCAGGTCCTCTGGATGGGACTACAGGGGACAGTAACTGCTATAGGGAGTTGCCCTCTATAGGATTCCTACACCCTTTAGTGCTAGAGACCATGGCTAGCCAGGACTGTAACCTCCTCTTCATTTTGCCCATCAAGTGTTGTTCACCACTCCTACCCATATGCCTCCCCAGGGTTTGGACTCTTCTTGTTTCTCAAAGGAGGGCTCAAGTAACCCTGTTCTGTTTTGTGCTACCCCACCTTCCCAAATGAAAGTAATTGAAAATGGTGGGGAGTCCATTCTAGGCAAAATGCCTTGGAGTCTTTTATAGATATCACCAACTCTCTTCACACAGAGAAGTGCATTCCCCAAAAGTCTGTGCTCCTTTTGTCCCCCCACTTCCAACCCCCATCACTTATTGGTGGGATGAAATTTAGCCATTCAGATAGGGAGACTCCCTTAGGTTTTAATTTACTGAATCAGCTACAGACTGTTGAAGCAGGATTCCGGTATGGGACAGGAGGAAGGTGTGCAGTTGGATTAACCAGATTTAACTTCAGGGAATGAAAAATATGATGTGTGTATTGCAAATGGGGCCTGCAGTGTCCAGCCCAGGCTGAGCTCAGATGAACTGATGTCTGAGCTTGGAGCCTACCTGATCCCCTCTTCCCTTCCAACCTGACACAGGACCTAGAAAACCTCCTTCTAGCCCACCTGGCTAGGCTGGCACTGAACTCCTAGCTATATCCAGCAACATCCACCCCCATTCCCAGCCAACCCCACTCTTCCCCATTCCCAGTACAGGCTGTGGGGACATCTATTCTTCAGGGTGACAAACGAGTCTGCTTGCTCTCAGTGACATCAAATTACTTTGCACCAGCCCAGGGTCCCGTGACCCGACATAACCTCACATTAGATCCTAAAAATGTAAAGAAATATGGCCTTTTTAAAAGTGGCTGAGAGCACATAATTGCTAGCAGGCTTGAGGGTTGTCCCCAACTCAGCTTCTGACCTATGCTTCCAAAGCCTATACCAGCTGGAATTCACATGCTCTGACTCTCTATAGACAGAAGTTCAATTGCATTTAACTCTGGACCCTAATCACATTCTCAAAGTCCAGATTATTTTTATGTAGTTACAGAAATCACAGAAGACTTGCAGCCTAAGCTGTAATTAGGACTCACTAGTCAGGAGTGGTGGGGGAGGGGGCAAGGCAACCAGGCTTCGGCATAAAGATAAGTTTCCACACAATGTGGGCTTCTTCTGAGCTTCAAAAACACAGGCCTTCCTTGAGCTACCATGGCTTAAATTTTTGTTGAGAATTATGGTTTCATTATTTTTTATTCTTCTTCCCCCACCTCCGTTCCTCTTACTCTCCCATCTTGTCTCTAATGCGTCCTTTTCCTTCTCTCGCTTCCTCTGAATATTCTCACTTGTGCAGTTTCCACCCTGACCCTGACCTAAGCTGTCACTCCCATGAGAACTCCATACTAGGACCAGGGGACCATGGACGCCCCTCCCCCAAGACACTGATCCTTAAGTCTGGGAAGAGATCAATCTTCCTAGAGCCCCACAGGCTGTAGTCAGGGGACACGTGGGTAGTATTTCCAAGGCTTTCTGCTGCATACAGTTGAAATTGTTAGACTGATAGAATATACATAAATTTCTCCTTTTGTTTAATTTACACACCCCTTATGAGTTTGGCCAACTAGCTCTTATGCTATAAAGCAGTTACATATGCTTAGTATAAAATCATCCCAGATATTTAACAACTCAAAAGAAAAAGGGAGAGAGGGGTAATTGAGAAACCATAAACAACCCAACACTTTGCTATAGAAAAAGGACTTGAGGTTAGAACTTATTAAGTAGCTGACTGGTACAGGACTTGTCAAATTCAATAATTTGCAATTTTTTGGTTTTGCCTTCTTGGTGTCTAAAATTGCCAAAGTTTTTAGTTAAATTACCTTTAGCATTCTCTGGAGAAGATCATGCTCCTAGTCAATTAGACCACTGAATTAAAAGAAACCTCAATGTCTTTATTAATTCTTTTTAAAAATCTCTTTATCTCAGAGGGATATTTTAAAAACTACACAGAATTACATTTCTTCTTGAAAACTATGTCCCCTGTGACACAGTTTTACCAATATCAGTCCAATAAAAAATTTCTCTTCCTAGTTTAATTATGAGAAATCTCTCTAGAATTTCTACCAGGGAAGGACATGTGTTGAAATGAGAAATAGTCATTTGCCTGCTAATAAGTGAATATATATCAAATTTAGGACATGGAAAGAACCAAGGTAGAGTTTTTCATCTCCCCACAAAAATCTGGATGCAGCCATAGAATCTTCAATTAAAGGACAATTATGTAGATAGAAAATGGTGATATAAATCTCCTTCGTGCATATACATTTTTATAAAGATGTGGCATACAAAATTTTAGGCAAGGTATGATCACCACCCAAACATTTTTATCAAAAATTTTCCTGGGTGGAACCTCAAGTTCATTTTAGATTGTGATCAGAACAACTCAAGTTCAAGACTTTTTCTCAATCCTGAAATATACCTTCAAAATCTTACGTTGAGAGTGCAATGATTTCATGTCTGGAATTTAATTTTAAATATTAAAAAGGAATGGGGCTGGATGATGAAACATGTAAGACAAGATGATAATAAGTGTTGAAGCTAGAATTTGGGCGTATAGGGGTTCAGAATAGTATTCAGGAATTTTTATAACAAAAAGTTTTCTTTTTAAACTGCGTTAAACAAAGGTGAAAATTATCCCTTGGAGAGGGTCTAAAAAATAGTGATCTATTGAATATCATCTGGTGTTGCCTATTTAATCTTTAGTTTCCAGGACCAGAAAATGACCTTGTTCGTTTTTTCATTTCTCCGGAATCAGCCGACCATCCCCGATGGTTTCTTTCCGGCAAGCTCCCTTTCCCAACCTATAAACTGAGTATCCAAACCCAAGGTTGAGGGCTGATTAATGGAGCTTCCGTACTGGGCTCCCCTCACCAGAGTGTAAAGACCCATAAAAACTAATATCAAAAGTTTTTATTGAGTTGCTTCGTTTCTCTGAGCATTGGGCCAAGCCGGGCTCCAGCTCCGGGGACAAAGGGACGGCCGCGGCTGCTTCATGAGCAGCACCAGATGCTGCAGACCAGCTCAGTGAGGGTCCTCAGAGCCAGCCAGAGGTTCTGAGAAGGACATTCGAACCAGGTAAATGCCAGTGGGGACCTGTTCTTCCACTGAGAACAGGTGTATTTACAAAACCACGGGAGAGGGAATGAAGAGTAGTTGGAAAAACAGAATGGGTAAAGGGGATGCACCAGCCACCTCAAAGTATGTCATCAGGCTTGTCTGACAAGGTGAAAGGTTTTTCTTAGGGGTTGGTATGATGCCTGTATTTCACCCACACGACACTGGATGTGCACAGTCACTGCTTGTGCATATTCGTTAGATGTGTGAATCTGTGCGTGCTTACCAAGGCGCACACATCATGATTACAATGTATCATGTGCCCGTAAAAGTCTGATTACAACTCAGTGTGCACTGGAAAGAGTCTTGAATTCCCCCTTCCTCCTGGCTGTACTGGTGAATTTCCTTCCTTCGGTTGCTCTGTGCTTTAAGAATTCACAGCCTAGGTCTGGGGCATGGGAGCCCTTAGGGAAGGATGGACTCCCGCGGGCCCAGGCTGCCTGGCTGCCTGCACTGGTTTCTCGGGGAGAAAGACGCAGCCTGACGGGACCAGACTTACGTACAAACCCTCTACTTCCTTCAGACGCTGAAAAGTCTTCAGTGTATTTGTTGACATAAAGTATCCACAGCCCAGCACTGGTTTCCTGTTTTGTTGCGGGTGTGAGCATCAAGCTTGGGTGGGGGTGGAGGCCGGCGGTAGGATTCCTTTCGTTCAGTGGAGGGATTGACTACGTCGTCATTGTTGTCGGGTGCAGAGACTCCTCGTCCTTCTCATGTCAGAGTCGCAAGGGCCATTCCGCTTTTTCCCAGCTCCGACCCAATAAATGGCGACTTCACTCCCTGGGTGGATTGGGTCCCAGCAGGCTGGTACCCTCACCCGCTGGCCAGCCAGGCACTTTGGGGTCCTCCTCCTGGAGGTTCTATTAATACCCGGGGAGTTCAGTTCCCCTGTACTAACGCACCTTCAGGTCTTTAGGAGGAGGCTGTTTCCAGGTTCAACCAGGAGCATGATAATGTTGGGGGCAAGGAGCCCTCCCTCCACCACCATCTGAACAGCCGGCTTGGCTTCGGAATCACTCAGAGCCAGATCTCAGGGACCCGAGCACTCTCCCCTCACTCCAAATTTGTCAAGTTTGCGCCAACCCTGAGGAGTCCGGGTGCTGCTGGCTGCTACTATGCAGTGGCAGCTATGCACTGGGAGTCTGGGACTCAGGGCTGTTTGTTTTAAGTGAAGAGGTGCTGCCTGTCTCCTTTCTCAAAGGCTCCCTGGACAGGACAGGGCAGTGCTGAAAGTGGGTCCTTCCTGAAGTGGTCTTTCCTAGTGGCTTTGTGGTCCTGGATGAAACCTCCCATGCACAGGAGAACTGCTCCTTCAAAAACTTGCTTTCCTCAAAATCCACCCTACAAGGGGATCTTAAAGGCAAGGTGGGGTCAGTGTGGGTCTTCCTCAACCACACATTTCCATTTTCAAATGTTAGCATTTGGTCACCAGGATGGAAAATGACTTCCCATAGTCCAAACCTAGCCCCACAGCCTTGAAATTTCAGGGCCTTATTATTGCTTCAAATGCTCAAAAATCTAGAACAAAGGCTTGAATGACTCACAATGCACCATTTCCCTACCCAATGGCCAGCTTTAGCCCAGGTTTCAGAACCTATATGCCCCTTCCCTTTAAGAAAAGAGGGTACAGCTTCCACCCCAGCGGAGATAGGGCTGAGGATACTCAAAAAGCCAGCATGAACACAGCGGTCCTCTACTTGCTTGCTTCTCAAATGGTGTGCTCTAGCGAGGATTCAGAGGTGCTACCCTGTTTGAGAATTTTCCCCTTCTCAGTCCTTCCTGGTGAGCCTCAGTCCCTCAGTCATTTTTTTCTTCCCTTCTGTATTTTTTTTTTTCTTCCTTTGCCATTATCTCTGCTCTCCCAGTCCCCCTGGGGTGGAAGGGAGAGGGTTAAGATATTCTGCAAAGCCAGCTCGTAAAGCTGCTTGGATACATTAGAAACACATGAATATCCTGAAATACAAAGTGTCTTTAAAACCAACCAAGGAATGTTTATCCTAATGCTGGATAGATGCAAAGAAGTAGTGCCAGGAAGCAGTGCTGACAGCGTCCTCCAAGTTAAAGTGAGAGCAGGTAAATTTCATTTGCAAATGAAAATCAAATTCAATTAAACCTTGGTTACCCTTTGTCCTTTTTTTCTTCCAACCCTGGGAGAGGAGAGTACCCTGTCCCAGGCTGTCATGGAATCCCCCACCCAGAAAAACCCAGCCAAGGTCTTTGTCTTCAGGGGGAGGCTCCAGGGAAGCCAAGGCCCGACAGGATGCCCTGGCCCGATCCAGGAGCAGGAGAAAGGCTGTGGAAACGCCTTGAACAAAGGTTTTGCTGCAGCTGCACCCTCGGGTTCTGCCGGCATTGCCCTCTCAGGGCTCTTCCAGAGAAATCTGGGCACATCAGGCAGAGGTTGGAAAATGACCCTAGTCTCTCCAGCCTCCACTCCTGCAGTCCTCTGCTTGACTCTGTTGCTCAACTGGCCACTGCTGCCTGAAAATCCCAGTGGGTGCCTTGGCTTCCACAGCCTAACCCATGGGGTGTCTGAGGATTAAATTGTTAAATTGATGGTACTTCTCTGTAATCTTATAGGAATTCCTGAGCCTGGGGAACCAAAAAAAAAAAAAAAAAAGAGGAGTGTGGCTCAGAAAGGTCAGACCCCACTAGCTGGGCAGACAACCAAATTTTCACCTTACTTTTGAGAAAAGAGGAAGAATGCTGGGAAGGTCCACCATCCCTTCCCAAAACATAGTCTGGTCTTCATTGTCCTCTGACCTTTCTTTTTCCACAGCAAACCATTTTAGTGGCTGCCTGGTGGATTAAGAAGCCATGTTGAGAACCATTAATGAATCTCTTATATTCTTCAGTGAAAGACGAAAGAACAGTGATTATTCTTACTTCAAAGTGTGTAGAAATTCTAGAAACTCAGATTCAAAATTATCCACAGAGCTCATTCAAGTTCTATAAACCATTCCTGCAGATTGATGGCTATAACTCAATATCTAGAAGGACATACAGACATTTAAAAATAGTGAAGGCATGACAAGACGCCTGGTAGAAAAATCACATCATATATATCGAAATCCAAGACAAGAAGGGACAAGCAGGCTGCCTCCCTCTAAGTAACCATATCTTGAAAATTTTTTTTAAAAATTGATAAGGAGACATAAATCTCAATAATTCTAGCCCCAGGCCCTTGCTTGGAGGGGGTGCCACGTGTGGAAAGCAAAACAGAATGAATTTGAGAAGCGACCCCAAACCTTCCTCCCTGCCCCACCAGGCGCTATCGCTCCCAGACAAACCTGCTTGTGGCTCCTCAGAGGACAAGATGAAATCTTGTCTCACCATTTTTGGTGTGGAGGGACCCAGTCGACTTTGGCAGTCTGGGGCTGAGGCCCTTCCTCTGTTCGCTGGGCTCCCGGCTCCGGTGAAGTGGGCGGGGGAGGGAAGAATGTAGAGCTGGCCTTGGCCGCCGCGTGCACCAGCAACCGCGCCACGGCCAGAGGTGAGCTGGCACAGGCGCCGGCTGAGGGGGGCTTCCCAAGCTGTGTTTTCGTTTTTCTGGGTCTGGCTGGAAAACAGAATAGACTAGGAAACCCCAGCCAAGAGCAGGGCGGAGGCAGAGAAGAAGAGTCCGTAAACACCGCCCAAAAACTCCACGAAGGCAGAAAAAAAAAAAAATGCTGGGTAGCCAAACAGAGCTAAAAACTAGAATTCCAGAGTAAAAGGGAATTAAGGATGAGGGGAGATGAGCGGTGGGCCTTTTGCAGCCGCCTTAGTCTCCAAGTTTGGGAGGCAGTTTTCTCACGCTGACTAGACTGCAACTTTCAACTTGACCTTGGCCTCCAGCCGTGTCTGACCCGTATGTAAAACCGCCCTCAAGTCCCTAGGAACTGGGGCCTCGAACCCTACTCTTTTTCTTTGTCACCGTGAGTTTTACAATGCACTTGGAGAGAGGAAGGGGGTGGGGGATGAGGAAAGGGCCGGAAAGTAACACAAAAATCAAATCTTTACAGAGTCTGGTTCCTTAGTTTGCAAATGACCAGTCAGGGAGAAGGTAAACTGGGGGCAAATCAATATTTACCCAGAACTGCTAAAAAGTCAAGAGGGAAAGGAAGCACTGGGTGGGGGGGGAGGGGAGGGCTGGGGGGTGTAAGAGAAGGTTTTATTGGGCGACACTTACATTGGTCAGGGCAAGCTTGGAATCTGGGCAGATAAAATCCTAAGCCAGCTTCATCAGTCTGGACCATGCAGGAAGCCCAGGGTGCTTGAAGAGCAAAGCAGTGGGATGGTACATGCAGTGCCCTGAGTTTAGGGATGAGGAGTCTGCAAGCTGGGACCAAAGAGCAGGTCCAAGCCTGACTGCTCACCAGTAGCCTGAGAAGGAAGAGAGTCCACAGCTTGCATGGTCCCGAATGTGCCCACTTTCATTTTGAATGCCTGTTCCCTTTATGGACAACTGACCAGCTCACAGTAACAAAATCAGAAGTGGAAGTATTTGGCCCCAAAGTGGCAGGATCTTCAAAATCCCTCACTAAAACATGATGACTCCAAGAGGGGTAGTTGCTTTGCTCTGCCAATACCAATATCCACCATCTCCCAGGAAAGGGTTGCATTTCCTAGGCACAAAGACTTCTAGGTTAGTTCTTGGGCACTGGGAACCCTCTGCAGGTTGGAGCACCAACTTGGTGGGGAAGGCATTGAAGCAACCCCTTTCTCTTCCCAAACAGAATGAAATTGTGGGATCCCAGATGCCAAAAGTCAGGTCCACCCCAGACTCTATGCAACAGATTGCTGAGGCCCCAGATCTGAGGCTAGAGTTCCAGTCAACAGCCCAGCTGGAGCCTGTTCCTCCAAATCCCCTCCTAGGAGAAGCCAGCAGAACTAGTGGGACAGGAGCACGGTGAATGGTGCTCTTTCCATCTCTGTCTCTGAAGAAGGAGGAAGAATTTTACTGGGTCAGAGTGAGAAACAGACTATATTCCTAAGTGTGTGAATGCGACTGTGTGCACGTGTGTGTGTGTGTGTGTGTGTGTGTGTGTGACTGTAGGGTATCATAAGTTGTTCAGAGTCTATGGGCCTAAATGTAAGTGTATAAAATTGCCCACTGACATAGGTACAAGGAAGGGAAGGGAGCTCCTAAATGCAGTCCAAGTTTTCCAGTGGAATGTCCTGGGATCCACGAGCCAGGCCTTTCCGAAACAACCAACAAGCAGCAAACGCCCTGTCCCTGTTCCCCTGGAAAGAGAGCCAAATTGAGAATGTGACATTTTCGAAGCCAAAATTCGCACAGTAGACCTAGGGTCTCCCTGCTTAAAGATACCTAGAAAGAGAACCTCCCAAAGGCCCCAAGAAATACCCAGCCTGAGCTAGGCTGATCCCATTCTCCCCAGTCTCTCATCCCTGGCCATTGCTGGATTTACCTGACCAGTCCCCACGGCCTCAGGTCGCAACCCAACTGCTTGCCCACGTCCCCTCCCCGACTCTTGCGCTGAGCTGGTCTTCACTGGGATAAGGGAAGGGAAGGGGGGATGCGAAAGTCACGCCCTTCCCTTCCTGTCCCACCCGCCGGGTTTTCTATACCCCACCCGCCTGCGTCCCCCTCCTCTCCCCTGGGTGTACGCGGCGGGGCCGCGCGGCTAGTGCTAGTGCTGGCGCTGGTGACGGCGCGGGCGGCGGCGGGGACCGCGGGTGCACAGAGCGGAGCTGGGGCTGGAGCCGCCCGCTTTGCATACGCCGTGGGCGGAGCGGGGGGGCCGGGCCAATGGGCGGCCGCCTGGCGCGACCCCGCGGGGCGCGATCCGCCCCCCTCGCTCGGGCCCCGGTCCCGCGCCGCGCGCTCTTCACTTCTTGGGGGCTTTTTAAAACAGCGCCACTGGGGTCTTCTCCATGCGGCTCGGGCTATGACAGCCTCCGTGCTCCTCCACCCCCGCTGGATCGAGCCCACCGTCATGTTTCTCTACGACAACGGCGGCGGCCTGGTGGCCGACGAGCTCAACAAGAACATGGAAGGGGCGGCGGCGGCGGCAGCGGCAGCGGCAGCGGCAGCGGCGGCTGGGGCCGGGGGCGGGGGCTTCCCCCACCCTGCGGCTGCGGCCGCGGGGGGCAACTTTTCGGTGGCGGCGGCGGCCGCGGCAGCCGCGGCGGCCGCGGCCAACCAATGCCGCAACCTGATGGCGCACCCCGCGCCCCTGGCGCCGGGCGCCGCGGCCGCCTATAGCAGCGCGCCGGGGGAGGCGCCCCCGTCGGCCGCCGCTGCCGCTGCCGCCGCCGCCGCGGCCGCCGCAGCCGCAGCCGCCGCGTCGTCCTCGGGAGGGCCGGGCCCGGCGGGCCCGGCGGGTGCCGAGGCCGCCAAGCAATGCAGCCCCTGCTCGGCGGCGGCGCAGAGCTCGTCGGGGCCAGCGGCGCTGCCCTATGGCTATTTCGGCAGCGGCTACTACCCGTGCGCCCGCATGGGCCCGCACCCCAACGCCATCAAGTCGTGTGCGCAGCCCGCCTCGGCCGCCGCCGCTGCCTTCGCGGACAAGTACATGGATACTGCCGGCCCCGCGGCCGAGGAGTTCAGCTCCCGCGCTAAGGAGTTTGCCTTCTACCACCAGGGCTACGCAGCCGGGCCTTACCACCACCATCAGCCCGTGCCTGGCTACCTGGATATGCCGGTGGTGCCGGGTCTCGGGGGCCCCGGCGAATCTCGCCACGAGCCCCTGGGTCTTCCCATGGAAAGCTACCAGCCCTGGGCGCTGCCCAACGGCTGGAACGGCCAAATGTACTGCCCCAAAGAGCAGGCGCAGCCTCCCCACCTCTGGAAATCCACACTGCCCGGTAAATGGCGCCCCCTTTGCAACCCCGGTCTTCCGGCTCTGCTCTAGATTCTCCTCAGCTCATGGCCGGGGTCACCCGGGTGCCCCTCTGATCTTTCCTTGGCCTGCCCTAGCGGCGCTGCACCCCCTGGGAGACTGACCCCGGCTGACTGGCGCTGTCCGCACCGCCCTAAGTTGAACTGGCCCTGCTTGGGTAAGGGGTGCTGGGAGGGAACTTGTGGGGACCCTGGGTACCTTCCTTCTCCCTCTGCGCCCCGCCCTCTCCAGCCCTTGACAAGAACTTAAGGATAAGAAATTGATCTGATATTCGGTTCATCAAATTGCCACTGTTCCTACAAGTAACCTTACTTGTAGAAGCATTGAGTGCTGGGACTCAGAGCAAACTGAGAGGAACCAGGCACATGAGTGTTGTTACTCTTGAGTCGGGCGCTAAGGTGTGGGCCGCTGGGCTAAGCGATTGAGGGAAAACACGCTCTGCGTGTGCAGGATAACCCAGTTGGGGTGGTCACTGAAGCTTTGGGAGATTTCATTTTAGTGCAAAACTAACCATCTTCCCGACTAACCCCCAGGCTTTGGCGTAAGGCCGGATTGTACAGCTCGTGGCAAAGCGCAGCCGGGCACTGCAAGGCGGGTGGCTCAGATCGAGGTGTCTTCTGTGTCTGGCCCAGGTCTGATCCCTGTGTAACTTGCCTTCTCCCCTGTATTCCAGACGTGGTCTCCCATCCCTCGGATGCCAGCTCCTATAGGAGGGGGAGAAAGAAGCGCGTGCCTTATACTAAGGTGCAATTAAAAGAACTCGAACGGGAATACGCCACGAACAAATTCATAACCAAGGACAAACGGAGGAGGATATCAGCCACGACGAACCTCTCCGAGCGGCAGGTTACAATCTGGTTCCAGAACAGGAGGGTCAAAGAGAAAAAAGTCATCAATAAATTGAAGACCACTAGTTAATGGATTAAAAAGTGGAGCAAAGGGCAACTTGAAGAAATGCTTCAGAACTGATTGTTTTTTGCCCAGCTAATGGTAATAATGCTTAATAATAATTGAAGAATTGGAAAGAGAGACACTGGCATTTTGCTGTCTTAAGTGGGAATTTCTTTTTAATGGAATCTACAACTTTTTAAAAACTTTTTAAGATGGTAAAGACTGACAGATCTCCCGCCAACAGACCGTTAAATGACAAATTCTAGAGTCAAACGTCAACCCCTAAATACGAAATTTCAGATAAGTTACGCACTTACTAAAATCTTGTAAGTATTTATGTGACCGTTATATTTTAGGACACTGTGTTAGATGGTAATGATTTGAAAGTTGGTTACAAAAGCAAGAGTCTGTTGTAAACATCTGCTTGTTCTTCTTAGGTCGCCATTCCCTTTGCATGTTAAGTGCCTGCTCAGGTAAATCTTAGTGAAATTCCTACCATTGTATGTTCTAAAAAATGTTTCATATATAGGTTTAAAGCAAAAAAGAGAAGGTACTGAAATAATGGTCTTTAACTATTTACTATGAAGGGAGAAAGGAGAGAAAACCCTTCCGAGGATCATTTGTCTTGAAAGTAAATACAGCCTTTAATCCTTTGAGGCTAGAAGGAAACACCAGGTTGGTAATGTCCTTCTAATAATAGCAAGCATATTTGTGATTGGAGTACCACAATATCAGAGATTTTCCAAAGAATTGAGTACTTTTGAAATGTTTAAATTACCAGATGATCCGCAGGGTTGACATTATGTTAGATCTCCCAGAAAGTCCTACCCAAACATGAAGGACTTCAGTTTGAATGCAATTCCTTTTTTTAAAAAAAAATTTAATTGGCATTTTCCAATATTTTCTAAACGTTTTGCTGGATAAGTCATTTTTTTTTTTAATTTTTAGAAAACTCTGAATGGAAATCCATTCCCCTGAAATATTTAGATGTCTACATTCTGTATTTTGATCTATTAAGGTGTTAGTATTTTCCTTGTTTATTGTGTTATGAGACTTCATTAGAAAGTTTAGGGATTCATCTTCACTGCACATTTTAAACCAAGCAGTTATTTCAACCAGCACATTCGTTTTGTTCATATTCACTATAAAATGCTATCTTGTAAATAAAGACATTCAGCACACTGTGAAAAAATGTATTTGTGCACCTGCTTTTTAAATATTTCTACTAAAAAATTAGACTTGTACATAGTAATATAGTGGTATTGATTCTGTTAATAAAATAGTCACTGCCATTAAAATCTGAAGGAAAAACTCATTACTTTCCTGTGCTAAATGCGCACTTCACCGAAAGAAAAGGGAAAGGTTTGTATCATACAAGCCAAGGACCATTCATGTCTGTTAATTCAGCTTTTTTTTTTTTTTTTTTTGCTACAAATTTTTTAAGAAAAGAGGAAAATTCCTCTTAGCCAAAATCCTAAGTGTTCAAGGAGATGAAAGTGTCGCTTATTCTGAAAAGGATAGAAGAGAAAGGAGGAAGAGATAGTACAAATTCCCAAGTTCCCTGTGGAAAATGAAAACCAGTTGTTTTGTACCAGCAGTGCCTAGGCTATCGCATTTTAAAATCTTCTCTTGGATTTGAATGTGTCTGAAAGGGCAGGTTTTGATATTTGTTGAAATGACAAGACTAGGTAAGGCCTTAAACCTTGACCTTGACAAAAAAAGACAATTTGTGACCTTGACTTTTGACAGCTCATGAATTGGCCTAGGTTGGATTAGTAGATCAAGGGCGCCACCTCGTGTTGACAAGCCTTCTTGTAATTCTTCAACTTTAAGGAAATCAAAACCTCTTACCTCCTTGACTTGTTGTTTTAGAGATTTAACACTCATTCATTTGGCTCCAGGTGGAGTAAATTTGAATATATGTAAATTATACATGTGCCTGTATATATGTGAATATATCATATGTGTGTATACATGTATACATTTGCATATCAGGGCTTGTGTGTGCTTGTATATATAATTGTAGAATCTGTACAGATATAATAACATTAATTGCTGATGACCCAAGACAATGTAACTTAAAGTAATTTCTAGAGTTCAGGTACAAAATGTTTGTTACATGATGAAGTTTTGTTCATTTTTTTTTAATGGCCAAGTTTGATTTGTCTTCACAGCAGCTCAATCAGATTTCTGAAAATCCATTTTAAAGCTGTACATTTTTGTTACAGTTCAAGAGGTGTTCTTAAATAACCATTTTCTTTCCTGGCCCTCGCCCTCCAAGGTGGTCTCCCACCCTAATTAGAGCTATTGGGGAGTCTTTACGGCAAATAAAAAGTTTCGAATGCCTTGCTAACTCTAGAGTTCTAGAGTTACGTTTCAGAAATTCAAAGAAATCCACCTCTCAAGAGGTCATTAAGGAGATCTTATAAATATCTCATATCTACAAAATGACCATAATATGGAGGCAGAAGAAGAGTTATCCTGAATAGCTCAGAGCTGAGTGCTGCTCCAGGATGGTGTGCAATCTTATATTGATGCTTACAAATCTTCCATTTGATTTGTGGGAGAAATAAATATGTTTAATATTAACAACCACCATCAAAACTATAATAATAATATTATTATAGCATTATATCTACTGTTTATTGACCCCTAATTACACATCAAGTGCTGTGTTCAGAGTCATAAATAATACATATGTATGTTTATATATTTAATATACACATAAGTTAATTTTTTTGTCAAACCTACACATATATTGAAACGTTGGTGGAACCAGTAGCCTTGGGATGCAAAATTTTCAGATGCTGATTAATTTTACCTTTATGTTAGAGGAGAGTAATAGTGAGTGGAAGAACCAGATTCATAATGATGGAAAATGATATTGGTTGATTACAAACATGGCTGCTATAAACCTCTATAACCTTTCCTGAAGACTGAAAGCTTTAAAAATGAAGAGTTATGGAAAGAATCTGAAAGCTTTAAAGGAAAAAAAAAAAAAAAAGGATGTTTCTGAAACATATATTGAATGGTTTCATGAAGTGCAATCGTATTTGGCTGCCCGGAGGATTTTCACTCCACTTGTGGAAACAAATGAAAATGCTGCTGCAGATCCACCTCCTCATGTCTTGTTCCACAATTCCATTTCTAAATGAGCTACAATCAAGCCAAAGTAATGACTTTCTTCCAAAATGTTTAAAGTGGTGGAAAATCCCCTCAAAGCTGGATCAAACAGTGTTCTTATGAACAGCTCCAAAGGGGGCTCTCCTGTTGATGGAGGATATTTTTCCTTAGATGTAAGGAATATTTTGAGCCTCAGGCCTAGGAAAGAGGCCAACAACATCTCCACAGCCGAAATACTGCCCCTTTCAAAAGCCACCACCACTGCAGGAACCCTGGGTAAAGTAGTACCCTTCTTTTTCTTTGTCCATTTTTTGAAACTGTAATGACAGAAGATACGTCAGAGTGGGTCCCCCTTCTAAAATGGTTATTTATAGTGTTAATCTTACCTAACTTCCTTCTTATTTAAAATATTCATGAATCTAGATAAGCTTAGGTGGGCATAGATTTTGATGGCTCCTTAATGCCTAAATAGCACTCAGCCTAAGACCTTTAGAACAAAGACAACCAGGAGGACACCAGCCTCCTTTTGCAACATAGGAATAATAATGTCAGACACTGGCCCATAGATGGTATTAATGAAAACCTGATCCAATTATTTGTTTCTAAAAAGAAAATTCTTACTGAATAAAAAATTATAAATATGAGATTTTTTAAAAAAAACCTTAGTTTTCCGATACGCTCTTCATATCATCAAATTTATTAAGTTATTCTAAGTGGATGATTATAAAATGTCCCTGGGTGTTTCACCACAATTTATGTCTGATGCAGAACTGAAGCCATCCAGTTAAATTGTTCTTGTAATAGTAAAGGAAAGAAAAAAATTAAGGAGTAAAGGAAAATTGTTCTTTTTTAAAATTCAATTTAATTGAAATAGTTTCATAGAAATTCACCATAAGGCAGTGAAATTCAGCTGACAGTAATACATTTGTGTGCCAGTACTTAACGACCAAATTTCACCATATAACAGATATGTGCAGATTACTCTGTTGTGTGTGTTTGGACGGTTGGATGAGGATGCGGCATCTCTCTTCCTCTGCGAATTCCCCAGTTCAGGAACGGAGACAGAGGTTGCCCAGGACTACTAATCCCTAGACCCTTTTGGTTCAGAGGCGCCCTTCTGGACTCCCGTACCTCTACGAAGGAGACGCTGGAGACGCTAGCGGTTTCTGATTTATGGGCATTCCTTTAAACTTGATCGAATGCGTGTCAACAGCCCAAGACCTGCAGAATCAGAGAAATGTGCAGAGAGTTGCTCGCGTCCCATTTTTCATAAGCAAAGATGTAGCCTTATCCGAAAGGCCTGGGGAGATTTATTCCTAGGTTTTAAGACAGGCATGCTAATTCAGTTTTTATCTGCTCAGTCGCGCGGTAAATAAGAGCCAGTTGCCTTCTTTATGAAAATATCCACTCAATCCTCACGCATCTAGCCAACACCGACGAATGCCTGAGAGATGCTTGCTATTTTAAATTTTATTTTAAAGAAAAAAGACGCTGGCACAGAATAATTCCTCCGTGAAAGCCGCCAGGGCCTTGCCACAGTTGATTTTATTTCTGAAGGGCTCTATCGCGCGGCTAAAGAGCTGGATCCACCCGGCAGAAATCATTACAACGGGTGTCAGGTTTTCAAACCTTTGGTAGAGGTTGTGTGGCTGCGCGAGGCCTCCTCCAGTGCAGGGGTGTGGACAAGTGGGAGAAGCCCCGCTGTGGACTCAGAGAGTGGCCTGGTGTTGTTGCACCCATCTGGACAGAGGCCCCAAGTTCTCCACGCTTCCACATGAACCCCTACTCAAAATGGAGGCTCCAACCCTTACTGAACCTCCTTTACTCCGACGGCTCTAGGGCGAGCCAGAGAGGCGCGGCAGGAACCGAGGCAGAGGTCCGGACAGTGGAACCAGAGGCTCGCTGGACTTTGGAGGGCCGGGGACCCGCTCGCTCGGTGAGTCTCCCCAAAGCTGCTCGCTGACGTCACTGCAGGCCAAGCTGGCCCAGCGGAGCTCTGTATTTAGCTATTTGATGAGGACAAGCCGATTCAAATGAATGTTTTGTGCGGATGCCCCCTTCTCCGCCCCGCCCCTCCCTCCCCAAGAGAATAATCGGGTATTTAATCTCTCCTGGTCTTAATTCTTGGCAGCGTGGAAGGTGGTTTGCAACGGGAAATAAAACTTGACAGGAGCATTTTCTCTAAAAGGGGTTTTGAGACGGGCTGAAAAGAAACCGTGTTTTTCTCTACCAAATACTTCCGCTTTCTGAGCCCGAAGTTGAGCGGTGCGATGAGATCCGAGGGAGCCAAGTGCCAGCTGGGCACTTAAGCCATGTTTTGGACGCGAGCTGCCGAATCCCGGCGCTCCAGACAGTCGCTTTCTCCACCTGGGCGTGGAAGCGCCTTGGGCCTCGCCGCGCCCGGCGCATCTGCCAGGTCGGGCTCTGTGGGTCCCGGCGCCGCCCGCAGCCTGACGCCAGGACCCAGCGCACCGGGCCTTAGCACAGGCGGGGGCCGGGGTTGGCATCCAGCGTAGTATACCCAAGTGCTGGCTGAGGGTACCTGGGATCAGGCGAGAGAAGAGGGCCCTGGAGAGAGTGTAGCTTTAGCTCTGCGCCTTCTGACCTGGGGGGATTGGGACTAGAGCTCCCAGGGGAGGTGGTGAGAGCAGCGCTGGGGGCTTTGTTTCTCCGCCGAAGGCCTGGGAACACTGCACAAAATGGAGGGGGGTAAGGGGGTGAGCTGCGCAGCATGCGTGGGTTATCTGGGCTGCTATTGGGTGAAAGAGGCTGGAGACAGCCGCGCGTCCCCCTCCCGGCGGCACAGAGAGCTCTCTCCTCTCTCTCCATAAAGGTCAAGTCCTTGGCGCCACTGCCGCCTCCATGGTCAGGGCTGGTGGCGGTAGCTCACGACCGCAGCCGCAATTTCAAGAAGGCGCAGATGTACAATTGGCTGGGTCATCATTCCTGCTGCAAGTGGGTTCTGGTACCTTGGGTTCCTGCACTGGAGCAGTATTCTTTCTTGATTTCCAACGCCCTTACTCCCAGCCCTATTGGAAAGGAATCCCCGGAACAGGGATGACCCAGGCTATGTCCTCGTCCCGGAAGAGCGGGGATCTTCCCCAGCCCAGAAGACTTCGGAACCGGCGGAGGCCTACCCGGGGCAAGAGGGAGCACCTGCAAACCTAAGGAGCAGATGTGACTGGGATGGAATTCTGGGTCCGGGTAGGAACAAGTGGCTTACAAGACCAGCGGCCTAGTGCAGGATAGGAAAGCAAAGACCCTGCTAAGGTCCCGGAGTCCAGGCCCTTCATCACGGTATGGCAGACCTTTGGGGACCCTCTATGCTCTTCTGCCAGAAATCTGCACTGAGGAGGACTCTGCCTATGTAAAGATTTCAGATTCCTGGACCTCAAGAAGCCTTCACTATGCTATGCAAGGAGGGGAGCCCTTTAATGCCCTGCCCATAGCCTTCCTGTTGTAGGTCAGTGCTTCTGGCTCAGCAGCAAACATCTTGAGCCTATTCTGCTTCTGTGGCTATCACTCCAGATGAACCAAAGAGGACCTACAAATGATTTTTTTTTTTTTAAGACTGAAAAGCTGAGCTTTACCCCAGGGCTGCAAAGGCAGGGTTGGGTCTAGGGTGGGGATAGGGTGGAGATATATAGCAGAAGAGATTCCAAATGTATCATGGCAGAACTGCCTGGCAGTGTGGGTAAGGAAGGCTCCTTGGCAGGGGTAGATAGGAGCAGAGGCTCTTTTCAAGCATGGAGTGTGAGCCACCAACAGCACTGAGTAGAAATGGAGCTTGGGGTAAGTTGGGATCCTGTGAGCCATGGCCTTGGGAACTAAGACCAGGACATAGAGCCAACCTTCTGGTTGGACTGCCCTCTTTTGTCATCCTATTGCAGGTACATTCGGCAGGAGAAACCCGTTTGGGCCGAAACTGCAGGGAAAATAGATGGCAGACACTGAGAACCAGGGCTTTGTGCTTTAATTTTCCCCATCTACTTGTTCCTGCTGTATAGGAAAAAATAAATAAAACCTTCTCTAATGAGCTGGCAACAGTAAAAATAAAAATAGTTCTCAAAGGTAGTAAGCCTCCCTTCTCCCATCAGTTTGAGACCCACTAAACTAAATGATAACCAGATTGCTTGGGCATTTAAGACACTCAGCTGAACCCTGTGCCCTACCCCCCAGTGGCCAGAGGAAGAATATGGACTTCTTCAGGTATTGAGGGGCACTGGAGGATGATTCTACCCGTTGGTCAGACCAAAAACCAACTATGAGGTCAAGTTCAAGGCACTATCTGTTCCTGTGCTTTAGGGAAGAGTAAGAGAATTTAAGGGGAGGGTTGGTGCCTTGACAAAGGGACAAATTAATCCCTGCCTTCACCTTGTAGTAACAGAAGTGTTCCCATGATATTTTATTGAAGCAAAAATGGTAGATTGACCATGATCTTCCAATAAACCATTCCCTCAGAACAAATACTTAAAGAGATTTCTTGGGCCATTCCATTCAATCCATCTCCCTAGCCCACTACCAAGGACAGTAACCCCAAGGACACCTCCTACTTGGAAGGAAAGATTCTCCAAATAGAGACCTGGCCTTCAATCCTGTCTAGAGCTCTGTGGACATTTCCACCTTCATCCTCCTGGCTGATTCTTGCACCTGTGTGCAATATGGTCACCAGGGTAGCAATAATCTTCTCTTCAGCTTTTTCAAAACAGTCAACATTTGGGACAGAAGAAAGTAAGAGCTTATGTCAGCAAGAAGAGGCAAAATATTAAAGGTGCCCTAAGAAATCCATTGAGAAACAACTGTAGACAATTAGGAATGAGATTTGGTCTGACAAAGGTGTCTCACCCTTCCCAGGTCAGCTACCGTTGGAGATTGCTGAGGTCAGAAAAGCAGGAGCTGGGTTCCCAGAAGAAAAGTGTTGGTGAAGGAGGGAGCGAGAAAAAGAAAGCAGACATAGTAGGGATTTGGGATGGAGTAGTCCAAAGAAGGAGTTTGAGAGACCCAGTTCAGATCTGGAAAGGGGAGGTGGGAAATCTAATGGACCCCTCTCTCTATGCCTGCATACTAAGTGCCCTCCAATGGCATCTTAGCTCTTGCACAGCCTAGAAAAGACATCAGAAAAAGCAGGAGAACTGAGAAGGGAAGACTGGCTGGAAAGAGGCAGGATAGGAGAAGAGCTAGCAGGAACTGCAAGAGAACAGGACCGGTTTGAGAAGGAATGTGTTGAGTGGGGGCAGCTTGGTTTGACATTCACACTGTGGACCCTATGGACCACTCGCTTGCATTCAAAGGGCTGCAAGTATAGGCACTTGGAGACTTCAGATTTTCAGAGTCAGGGAACAGGGAGCGTCCCAAGCCAGGGAGCATTCCAAGCCAACCCCAAGGATAGCAAGGACAGCCTTGCCAGTTGGGGTTAGGAAGCTTGGAGTCCAGAGGTGCTCTCTGCCCCACAGCTCTATCCTCCCTTGGAGTGAGAAGGTGTTAAGCTGCCTGTCAAGTGATGGTTCTTGCAGCACCTGTCCCTAGAATGTGTTGGAAATGCCCCCGGCACAACAACCAGGGTAACGGGGCTTCCAATTGCCCAACTGCGCAATGACTGCCCCGAGGCCACCCCGCTCAGGCTTTGTGGAGAGGCTCACCGCTGCCCAGACCTCCCCTACTACAAGAAGAAGCGGCTGCGGCAGAGGCGCCTGGACAGACTTTATTCTGATATCCCGCCTGGGAAAGCGGATGGAGCGCGGGTTGCACTAACCACCATCCTCAGACGGTGGCAGTCAGCCCTCCAAAGAGGGTCCGGGAAGCGATGCGCAGCACCGCCCCACCCCCCAACTTTAGAACAAACCAGAAGAAGCCTCAGAAAGGCTTGGCCAGTTTTGTTGACCAAATTTTGTTAGCCATTTCCGCCTGACAAGGCTGGCGCGGGCGCCGGCCTTCTCTCCGGGTGGCCACCTCCAAAAGCTGCGCCGGGAGAGACAGGGCCAGCCCTGCGGAGATCTGCCTAGAACTTGAAGTTCGGAAAAACAAGGAGAGATTGAACCGGCTCCCTCCCTTCTTTACAGACACACACGCACCGTCAGGCCGCCGCCACTTCCTGCCTTTGTTTTTCTTCCTCCAAACATTTTTGGCCTCGCGCATTAGCCGCCGTGGAGCTCCGGATGGACGATTAAAGGAAATGCACGCCGAAGAGTGTTTTCTGAAGATGGCCCCGCGCTGTGGAGCTCTTGAAAAACAGCAGCTTATGGGAAAACAGTCGCCAGGGCCAATGTCACAACCTTGCCCGCTGCGGTCTCTTCAAGAATTGGAACTCGGACTTGGCTTTCCGGGGTGGCCTTATTCCCATTCGGTTCTTCCCCAGAGCCCGGCTCGGCTTGGCTGCTGGGCCTCCTGCAAAGCCGAAGATTCAATTAGGCTCATAGGAAAGTCAAAACCAAGGTTCTGCAGTTCTCTCTCCCGTTCTTCCCCAAGATTTGGTCCGAACCTCAGAGCGGCGCAGACCCCTTACCCCTGCCGCCTGCATAGAAGAACATTCACACTACCTGTGCGTATTTCGCGCAAGTGGGGCGGAAGCGGTCAAAGCTGGGAACGTTGCGCAGCCTTGGGATCTGAGCACCCGCTTCTCATTCCTGCTGGGGAACTAAAAGCATTCGGCAGCTCCGGGGCGTTTTCCCTTCTGCTGGCATCAAAAGCCTCTTCCCTCATTCATCTTTACGGCAGCGCCCCCACACGCCCCCTTCCAGGTTGCAAGTCCCTCTGGGCACCCGGCTTCGGTACAGCTTGCCCAATTGCCCTGCCAACCACTCCTGGAACTCCTTCCTCTGTCCCCATGCTTTCCTCGGGAATTCTCCTTGTCTCCTGCAGACACCTTAGGATCCAGACAAGCAGGCACCCACTCAGCTTGGCCCTGGAGGACATGGAAGGCAACGGTTATGCAGAGCACGCACAGACCCATACCCACCTTTCTGCAAGAACTCCTTCCCCCTGGCACCAGGGAAACCGATCTAATTAAGAGAGGGGCTGTATTCTGCCTGGGGAGGTAGCTTGGCGTCCCCCAGCTGGTGGGCCACCGTGGCCCCACTGCTCAGACACAAGCTGAAGTTGACTGCCAAAACTGCTATAAAACCGCAGGTCTGTCTAGAACTGTTTTCGGTTCTCCTAGACGCCCCCGGGTTCAATTATGGTCTTAAAAGCCCTAATACAAGTGCAAGAATTTGTTTGCCTTCACCCAGGGGCGGGGCGAGCCCTGCAATGGTGGCGCCTTTGTTATGGCAAAGTCACTGAAACCCTTCATGCATTCCTTTTGTTCAAGGGTAGGGGTGGTGAGGACTGGGTGGGCTTCTGGGAGAGAGTTTGGAAGAGTCAAAATCAAGACAGAAAGACAAGAAACTATTCAAATACTGCTGTATGAAACCTCTCTCTCTCTCTTTCATATTCTGTCTCCAAGAAGCAGATACTGTATAGAGAAATAAATATTTTGCCTTGTTGATCACTGCTAGAAATAGAAGTTTTTTCACTGCAGGACAATCCCATAATTGTGATTCCCAGCTTTAGGAGGTCTCAAGCTACCCTTCCTCAATAACTTTCCCTCCCACTGGACCTTCTTATTCACACTGCTGCTGCCCTCTACTCAAGCCACAGTGGACAAATATGTCAAGCTGAAGATACACGAATAATTTCAAGTTTAGCTCTCAGGGATTCAAGGGGCATGAAAGTTCTCGCAGCAAATCCTGAATAAAGAGTTCATTAAACCATTATGTCCGAGTAGCTTGATTTGTAATAAGCAACCCTTGTGTGTGTGGGGGGGGGCACGTAAACATTAATGCTAATAAATTAGTTTACTCCACTACAGAGTAATTACTTGATATTATTGATATTTACAGGGTATTCAAATGCAATGGTGGGTCATTATTTGGAGAAAAGACATAATGAGAATATTTTTTCCAGTGCAATACATGATTAAATTTGTTATTGAGTCGGTTACAGTCAGCTCAGCAATAAATACATTAATCGATGTTGACACTTAAATACCAAAGACCTTAGAGTTTATACTCTAAATCTCTCTACATATATAAAGATCTTTAGCTATTTCATAGATGCGGGAAGGGAAAAGGTTTTCCTTTTTGATTTTTGGACTTCTTTCTCTGACACCCCCAATCCTTCCTAGAGTTGGGGGGAGGCCTCAGGTCTGGGTCCCCTTCCTGTTCCTGGCCCTACCTGTCTGCTCTGTGCCCTCTCCCTTCTTTCATTTTCCCCCAAATATTATTCCTTTAATCCTGCAGAATGATAAACATTATTTTGCTTATTTAATTTCCCAATTTCCTTCTCCCAAGAAAGGTATGTTCAAACCAGCAACTATGGCCTCTGCTTTTATCTTTAGAGCAAACCTAACCGTTTTAAGGCATCCTTATTGCCCAAGGTGCAGGGAGTTGGAAAGCATCTCTCTCTCTCTCTCTCTCTCTCTCTCTCTGTGTGTGTGTGTGTGTGTGTGTGTGTTTCTCTCTCTCTCTCTCTCTCTCTCTCTCTCTCTCTCTGGTATTGTGCTCCTTCTCTGGAATGAGTAGCCGAAAGACACAGAGCTTTCTGAGTTTCTGCCTTGCACATCTCTCACTTTCATTCTTAGGATTTGCAAGGGGGGAAAAAAGAGGCAGGTCGCCCCTTTCTTGGTCAGGACTCCTTGGCTATCACTCCCTCCTTGCTGGTCCCCCTTTTCCCTCACAGCCCCATAGCTCAGCAAGCATCCTGGCAGGGTCCCCCAAAGGTGCAGCATACCCAGGGGAAGGCTCCTCGGATGTCAGCGCCTCTAAAACAGCCCAAGGCTTGCCTCAATTGCATGGTTTCCCGATTCCTCAGCTCCAGAAGACCAGGCAGGCATGCAGACCGGAGAGCAGAGGCGCAGCCCCAGAGCGTCTGGCTCTGCCGAGTCACTGGAACCCAGGCAGGCAGCTAGGAGAAGGGGGTTTCTCCAAGGACAGCGGGTGGGGTGAAGAGACAGGCGGGGAAGATTAAGGGAAAGGTGGATCCCGGGTGAGACGAAGGACCTTCCGGACCCCGTGAATCATTGACAAACCGCGGGGGAAGCCGCCTTGGTTCTTGGCGGTTTAGGGACGGAAGGCACTAAAGCGCTTCGGAAGTGACCGTGAATGCTAGCGTGTAATCAAGTCACCGTGCAAATCGGACAAGCCTCGAGGCGGGCACATCCACGGCTGCGAACCCTGGCCCCAAAAGGTTCTGGCTAGCTTCTTAGGCTGAGGTGCTTCCCAGAGCAAGCCTGTGGGAGGGGGGCTGAGAAGAAGGGGGTGAGAACGTGAGTCTCCAGAAGAACACACTCTGAGACCACGGGCCACACAGCTTCAGGCTTCCACCTGGTCACCCCCAACCCAGAGCATCCCTCACCCACCCGGGGAGTGGGGGTGGGGATGTCGGGAGTTGAGATCTCTCACCGCCCAGGGCGCACTCGAGGGCCAGGATCATGCAGCTGAGCAAAAGCGAGCTGCACCGGGGCGCACCCCAGCCTCACCGCGCGCCGGGAGGCCCCCCAGCCAACATGAGTTACACCGGCGATTACGTGCTTTCGGTGAGAACACCGAGTGACGATCTGTTGCTTCCCCTGAGGTGGCTACAAAGAAAGGAAGCCGAGGAGGGAGGGGAGGGGAAAAAAAGGAAAGGGGGGAAAAAGGCCCGGACTAGCTCGCAGCTTGTCAATTTCAACATCGGGTCACATGACCAGCACCTCCCTGCTAAGGATGGGGATAGATTTCCACGTCAGCTTACGTCTCCAAATTTCTACTTCACGGATCCGCTTCAAAGAGGCAGCTGCAGTGGAGAATCATGTTAAGCTCGGCTACTGCGGAGAGCCCAAGGTAGCCCAATGATGGATTTTGATGAGCGTGGTCCCTGCTCCTCTAACATGTATTTGCCAAGTTGTACTTACTACGTCTCGGGTCCAGATTTCTCCAGCCTCCCTTCTTTTCTGCCCCAGACCCCGTCTTCGCGCCCAATGACATACTCCTACTCCTCCAACCTGCCCCAGGTCCAACCCGTGCGCGAAGTGACCTTCAGAGAGTACGCCATTGAGCCCGCCACTAAATGGCACCCCCGCGGCAATCTGGCCCACTGCTACTCCGCAGAGGAGCTCGTGCACAGAGACTGCCTGCAGGCGCCCAGCGCGGCCGGCGTGCCTGGCGACGTGCTGGCCAAGAGCTCGGCCAACGTCTACCACCACCCCACCCCCGCCGTCTCGTCCAATTTCTATAGCACGGTGGGCAGGAACGGCGTCCTGCCACAGGCTTTCGACCAGTTTTTTGAGACGGCCTACGGCACCCCGGAAAACCTCGCCGCTTCTGACTACCCTGGGGACAAGAGCGCTGAAAAGGGGCCCCCAGCGGCAACTGCGACCTCCGCGGCGGCGGCGGCGGCGGCGGCGGCCACCGGCGCGCCGGCAACTTCAAGTTCGGACAGCGGCGGCGGCTGCCGGGAGGCGGCGGCGGCGGCGGAGGAGAAGGAACGGCGGCGGCGCCCCGAGAGCAGCAGCAGCCCCGAGTCGTCTTCCGGCCACACTGAGGACAAGGCCGGCGGCTCCAGTACGTATAAAGGCAGTGTGCCCCGCGCTTTATGAAAGGGGAGTTGGAAATCTAGCGCAGCACCGCTGTTAAATTTTTATATGCTGTTTTATAAGCATATAAGGTTTATGAAGGGCCTTTAGGTTTCCCCCAACAAAACTTTGTTATAAAAGGCGGGATCACGTGGCGAGTGCTGAAATTGGCCGTGAAATACCCACCGGCCAAAGCATGCCTGCAAAAAAAAAAAAAAAAAAAAAAAAAAAAAAAAAACAACTCCCCTTTTCCCTTTTTTTCCTTTCCCAGCTCCCAAACTCGGCAGCTCGATCCCGCTCGGGGCCAGCTCCAGGCTGGGGAGCCGGAGGTGGGCGCCTGTAAATTCCCCCTGCAAGGGCTTCAGGAGCCTTTGATAGCGAGGTAATCCGGAGATTTTTATAAAAGCCATGTGTTGCGCCGGGACTCTGGTCCCGGCTGGGATTCAAAGGCATCGCTGTTTAATGATGGCGCTAGGAGAGCGTTTAACAGATAAAGTGGCCCGCTTAGCTCGAGCAATATATTAAAAGAAACAAATTAACCCAAAGTTGGCCTTTTTGTCCAAAGGAAGCCATTTTCCTCTGGCGCTGTGGCAATTACGTGCCGTCTTCTGTCCAACTGCATGTTATTCACAATTGTTATTAAATCTGTCAAAAGTGAATTTTTGGTTTTTTTGTCTCATGGGTTTTTTGTTGCTGTTGTTTTAAGGGGGGGCAAACTGAGCCTGCCTGAAGCTTTGGAAAGCCTCTATTGCATCCACCCTACCTAAAATAGCATCCCTGCACCCCCGAAAGCCCCCTGGCTGTGTGGTGGTGGTACTTAACTGAAGACCAAGGATAGGGGGCCTTCCGCTGCCACCTCCCACCTCGAAGGAACAGGGAGACTGGTGGAGGCGGCAGAAGGTTGTGGCCAGGACTCAGGCTGACAAAGACCGGGCAGCCGCCCCAGATGTTAACGATAGAGGAATCGTGGCCGCAACAGGGAAAGACTGGGGCCCCGGACGCCTTTACTACCTCGGGAACAGGCGGTCCAGGTGCTGGAGGTGAAATGTCCGCAGGCGGCTGTTTGTTTAGTCTGGCGGGGCAAGAAGCAGCCAGCAACCCCCACTCGGCTGCTTTCAAAGCGGCTTCAGCAGAGCAAACTCGCCTGTTGCTGTGAGGAGCCCTCCTTTCTGCTCAGGGGGCAGCAGGAGCACCTTCCCCGGGGGCCTATCTAGGGAGCTGGCTTTTATCTGTGGCTGAGCCTCCCACTGCAGCTTGTCCCCTGCCGGCAGTAGGAACTTGAGGCCAGGGCCTGGAGAGACCTTAAGGGAACTTAGGCTGAGACTCCAGATCCTGTGGTGAGCCCCTTTCCTCAATTCGGGGCTCTGGTGAGGAGGGATTGCAGGCACTGTGCCTGACTCACCCCCTGCCTTTCTCCCTCCATAGGTGGCCAACGAACCCGCAAAAAGCGATGTCCCTATACCAAGTACCAGATAAGAGAGCTGGAGCGAGAGTTCTTCTTCAGCGTCTACATCAACAAAGAGAAGCGCCTGCAACTGTCCCGAATGCTCAACCTCACCGACCGTCAAGTCAAAATCTGGTTTCAAAACAGAAGAATGAAGGAAAAAAAAATTAACAGAGACCGTTTACAGTACTACTCAGCTAACCCACTCCTCTAAGGCTCCAGCCTTCTGGAAATGGGTGGGGGGGCTTCATACATATGACATCATATGCAGATTTTGCCCTTGACAAGGTCAAGCCACACAGTGACTTTTGAAAAAAAAAAAAAAAGGAGGTGTACAAGAGAGGGGAAGAAGCTGCACCAAGATAGCTCAACAGGAGGGGGCCTGGGACTCTCTTGGTTAAGATCTCAATGGTTAAGTTTCCTAATAATAATTGGATTCTGGGAGATGTGCATTCACTAGAATGAATGGTTTGGGACCCCTGGTGGTTCATTCTTGGAGCCTGTAGAGCCTGAGGCTGGGTGTGGTCTCCCCTGGGGGACTAGGCCTCCTGACAGGGCCCCTGGAGACCAACCCCTCCCAGGACCCTCCACACAGAGCCTGCCCGACCCTAGGACTCCTAAGTCAAGAAGCTGTGTGCCCTCCAAGCCCAGTTCAGCTTGAGGACAAGGCAAGGAAAGGGGAGGATTCCTAGATGCCCAGAATGAGGCTGCTTTCCAAAACCAATGTGAAAGTCAGTTGAACTAAGAAGTAGCTATGAGGTGGAAGAAGGCTGAAAATCCTTGAGGGAAAAGAAATCTACTGTCCAGGTGGTGCTGGTGTCTTTCTATCCCTCCTAGCTACTCACCATGCTGTTCCAAGCCTAAGCTCCTAGCAGTCACCTCCTGCAGCCCACCTGGATTTTCTTCCTGCCAAACAGGGTTCTTCTTCTCAGCCTACTGCTCAGGCCCAAAGCCTGGTTCTTGAGTGGACTATTCCCTGAGGTGGAAGACATGAAAAAGCAGAGAGGCTGCACCCAGGCCGCTGGCCCCTGAATCTCCACAGGAAATGCCTGTGGAGTGCAGCAGTTTGGCAAAGTCTCCACCACATTTAATGAAGCTTGGACTTGCTCAGTGTGGGGCAGCAGAGCAGCTGGCCTGGCCATCAGGTCCTAGGATCTGGCTATGAGGGGCTGGAGTCCCCCATAGTCCCCGGTTTTCTTGCCACTGTCTGCTCTCATTGGCTCAGAACTGAGCTTGGAAGCTTCCGGCGGCCTTCCAAGAGCTGGAGAATGATTTGGAATTATTTTAAATGATAAATATTATATTATATTATATATATATTTCCCTGAAGGAACCAAAGCGAATTTTAAAAGATGCAATGTAGAAGGGGTAAAATGAAAATATTTAAAGGCTCTAACTGTTTACAGTGTTCCACGGTTAAACATGCTCACTGCTAAGAATATTTGAATGTACGCTTCATACAGGGATGGTGTTCAAAAGACTTGTAAATAAAGAAACCATAACCTAATTTGTTTGAATACACTTTTTTTTTTTTTTGTCATTAGGTGATTCCCTTTGGGATGTTAGAGGGTGGGGAAGGGTATTGAGAATGGTCTTTTTAATCTCTTGCAACATTTGGAAAGTGTTAGGGGATGTTTGGAGGCAGTTCAGCCTGCCAGGACCTGAGGACCTCATCTGAGAAAGCCTCCCTCTGAATCTTTTCTGCCTCCCTATGTTAAGAAGTGGCTCTGTGTCATGGAAGGGCTGGCCTTTCCTGGATTCTTACCCACTGAATATGTCACAGCATATACAGGCAACAGGGCACCAGGAAAATAAAGAGAGTGGAAACCTGAGTATTGGGTCCTGGTGTGACATTCCTCTCCCTGCTTGCTTTTTACTGCCAAATGTCTCCCCTCCCAACACCCTTTTTACTACTAATAGGACAAGGTTATCAAGCCCCTCAGGGAATGAGGAGGTGACTGGATCAGAATTTTGGTACAATAGAAACCAATCTTAAGATGCCAAGGTGGTTGATAAACCATGTCCTTGTGGAAAGTGGGCTCGTGGGGGGGGATCTCAGGCTCTAGAATGTGGTACTTCATCTTCTCAGAATAACCTCAGCCCTAGAGAAAGCCTTGGGGCCTAAAGAGGCCAATGGGCCTGACCCCAAGTTGCCCTTGCTTACTTCAGGATTGGGAGGCCTGAGTAGAACCCCTCTGGGATGCCCTTTTGATCCCCATCAACAAGAAAGGAATCAGTCTGGGTACCAGAGCAGAGCAAATTCTCAAGAACCTCTAAGTGTGCTTTCTCCCCAGCTCCTAGATGAGGCAGTCTTTTCTTTGGGAGAAAAGATGCCGGTTTCCTCTTTGTTTGCTGCCTTTGAACTTCTGCCTTAAATTTGGACATCACCCATAACCTTGAGGGGCAGGGACGAAAGGACAGAGCCTTTTGTTGCCCACCCCACCCTCTCCCCAGCCACCCAGACAGGGCCAAAGCAGCAAAGAGGGTCACATTTGAAGAGAGGCCCCAGACCCTGCTCTGTTTGTTTGTTTGTTTGCCTAACTGGCGCAACAGGGGAAGCCAAGCTGAAAGGCGAGCAGAACAGACCCCTAGATGAATGTCTAGGTTGACAGACACACAGAGAAGAACAAGGGCCCTCCTTGGGGGGCTGGGAGGGGGGCTGGCAGGGAAGCCCGGATTTAGGGAAAGACTTCCTTTGGGATGGTTAAAGATTAACCAAAGTCTCTCAAGTTGCTAGAGAGAGTCTAGCCAGGAGAACTGCTCTCGGGCGGGCGGCGGGCGGGCGCGGGTTTGATTTCTGAGCCCTATAAAAGCCCATCCTCCGATGGCTGTGACAATGTGGTCGTAAACCCGTCCGGGGCTGGCCAATTTGCATATTTGGAATGCGCCGCTATAAACCCGGCTGGGGTTTTGCAGCAATTTCTTAGATGTAAAAATGAGATCTCAATAGCAGCGGGCTGGGCACATTCTCTCCTTCTGTCCTCTCTTCCTCTCTGCCGGGAGCTGGCTTCCCTCTCCTGGCTGGAGGCTGGAGACTGGAGCTCCGTCTGAGACTAGTCGCGCAGCCGCCACGAGATGGCGCACTTCCGATCAATGTCAAAGCCGCCGGGGAGCCGGGAACCCCAGCGTGATTCTTGGCCTTTGTTTGCTTCTGATTCTAAGAGCAGCACGGTACATTATTTCACTTGTGCCGCTCCCCTTGGTATTAAAAGGTGTGGGGGGGTCACGCATAAGAAGTAGTTGGTGTAATCTAGAGCAACGTGCCTTCCCTAGGCCTCGCCGGCGTCGCGGCGCGGAAGAAGCCACTTGGCAGTGATTTCGGAAATGTGTCAAGGTAAGAGGACACAAGTTTAGCACTTTCACTATTGTATGGGTGGGAGTGAGAAGGTGGCCGTTGTCTAAGCAGGGGCCGGGAACCTAACTGGGTTTGTGGGGTGACGCAGTAGACGTTGGTCCCACCACCCCCACTTCTCCCATCGCTCCCTAAGGTTGGAAAGCAAAAGGAGGCCTAAGTGAGAAAAGTTGTTGATTTTAGCTCTGTGCGCCAGAATTTCACCCAAGGAGGTCTTTTGATTTGGTGGAAATACTCCAAATAGGATGAGCTGAGGGTGAGAGGCATCCAAGCTAAAGGGTTCCAGCCCCGCTGAGATAGGGAGCTATGAGGCAGGGGAGAAATTGGAGGACTGGGCAAACAGAAAGTTTCTACTCAAAACAATGGGGTGGTCTTCATCGGCAGCTCGCTGGAGCAGGCTTATTCCCTGGGGCAGACTGCCAGAGGCTGTTGGTTTCCTACTAGGTGAGGTCTGAGGTCTGCCTAGCAGACAAGGGAAAACCTTTGTTTCCAAAAAAGGCCAATTCGGTGAAGTTGCATTTGATTCTTAAGACTGCTGGAGAAGTCTTTGTATTGCTTATCTGGAATGTGCTGTTATAAACCTAGCTGGGCTTTTGCAGCAATTTCTTAGGAGAGAGGGAGAGAGAGAGAGATCTTTTGAGGATTTTACAAATATGCAAAAACGCATTGGTAAATACCTATCCATTTTCAAATCGGACTAGAGGATAAAGTCTGAACAAGGGGTCATTCCTTCAGGGCTGTCATAAATGGAATTTTAAATTATCAAAATACTTACAATTTGGAGTCCAAATTAAAATTCCCGTTTCCTCCTGTATTTAAAATTTTATTTCAATATTTTAACAGTTTTTTGAAAGCATTATTTTCTTTTCCCAAATATGCAGTATGTGAGTTCTACAGGGAATCCTAGAAAAAGTAGATGTTGCCTCTCTACATGTATGTAAATTTTGCTTATTAGAATCACTAGTCTTTGTTGAGAATGGGATCCCCAAAAAAAACTGTCAGAAAAAAGCAGCCATGAAAAAAAAAAAAAAAACAAACAAAAAAAAAAACACCCAAACGGTGAGCGGCTCTCTGCACTAGGAGCTATTCCTACAACCTCAGATGGGCCTTTCGTTTCAAGGCAAGGGGTCATTTATTGTGGGCAAAACTAAGAATATTGCAATTTAAGGAGTGAGTGAAAAGGCCTCAACACTCCCCCCACAATGCTGGGAAGAGCTAGCTTGGTGGTTGGATTTAGAATAATTTTAAAGCTTGTTTAAGAATAGATTGCACCTGACCGGTTCAAAAAAGACACATTAAATATCCCTGGAACTGTTGACATTCTTAAAAAAAAAAAAAAAAAAAAGCCAACAGAAAAAGAACATCATTGTTTTGGGAAATTTTTTAGTTATGCAAAAATTCGTGAATTAGAGAAAACACAAAATTTTTGTTAATGCTGAATATGAAAAAACAGCATTTTTTTTTTCTTTCTGCGGAGCATCAACCCAACCCCACAGCCTGCTGGATAATTCAGAAGCCAGAAAGTATTGAGAATGGCCTCCAGATATAAATTGTTTACTAGCTATCTCAAGCTAAGGACCTCATTATTTTTCCTGTAAAAGAACACAACTTGTTTTTCGTAATTTATTTCTCCTTGTTTGGAAGGGCCTACTCAGGAAAAGGAATCGGCTTCTAGTGAACTGCAAAGTAATTCTCCGCTAGCGGGCTTGCATGTTCCACGGGCCTGATGTTTATCTCAAGTTCCGTGGAAGGACCGAGTGTTATCACCAGGTAGAAATGGGCAGTTTTTACTCCTGAATAAAACTTAGGCTCTTGCTGCGGCTGCAGAGGCGGCGGAACCGCAGCGGCACAAGCCTGGTGGAGGCAAACAGGCACCCGGCGTTTCAGGTCAAAGGCATCCTGAGCAAGAGAAAGAAATTCAGGAAGGAAGGGTAAAAGATAAGAAGGCAGACGGGCAAGAGGGAGAGACAGTGGACAGAAGCCGACCCATGTAGTTGAATCGCTTTTCTTAATCTCTCCGGAATGGGAAACCTCCGGAAACCAAAGCGATCTATAAACGAAAGGAATATTTTATTGAGGAGGCTAACACCTAGAGAGGCCCAGAAGGCTTGGGGCTGGTCAGGAATACTGGGGGCTCCAGACCAACTCAGATGGCTGAGGAGGCACAAAGTGGCGTTTAACTTGAGTTTCTGCTGCGTTGATTCTCTAGCTCGAAGGAAACAGCCACAGCAGGCCAGTCCGGGAAGGGAGCGAAGGGAACCAAGGGAGCGCAGCGCGGGCTCTTCTTTCCCAACTCAACAGTCCCAGTGCGGGTGGGATCCAGGTCCTAGGCTAGAGAGGATCTTCCATACAAGCCTACACACTTTTCCCTCCCTTTAATCTAGAAAGTTCAAACTCAACATCCGATTGCAGGGGGTTGGGGGAGTCACGCTGGAAAAACTCATACCAACCACCGCAAAGGTCCATGAAGACCCAAGTGTCAACCCCAGGGGCTGTGATGCTGGTGGCAGGCCTTCCCACTCCTTCACTCTTTAGCAGGGGTGGCCTTTTGTAGCAGTTGCAGTATGCTAAGCTAACTTTTGTAACCTTTGTTGGCACGTGCAGGCTCCTGGATCCCATCCAGCATAGAAACCCATTTGGCGGTCCTACAGGGCCCTGGCCAAAAGTAGCCTGAGGGCTGCCTGCAGCAGGGCATCAGGGTGTCTTACCAGCCAAATTGGCAGGGTCTTTCGAGTCCCAGGAAAGTCCTAGATCCTCTCGAGAGCTACAGGAAAAGGCTTTGAGGGGTCTGTGAATTCCTTGAAAATAATGGTTGAATTGTGGGACTGCATAGATAGGCATTTTTCAGTGTAAGTCAGATTTGCCTTTTATTTTTCAGGGGGGTCCCTAACACCCTAAAAGGTTAAGAAAGACAGGTTTACATCAATGTCTTTCACTTTATTTTTGTAGCTTCCATCATCTCAAACATACTCTCCAATGGCAACGGCCCTTTCCAAATTTGAGCCTGGAAAGTTGCTTTTTACACTGGATCCGGACAGGCAGGACGCTGGGCCCTAATCCTGGCATGCTGGCCTGCTGGGGCTCATTCTCCTCAAAGAGCCTTTCTCACTCTTGCCACCTATACTTGCCACATGACCTTTCCAGAGAGGCACAGGCAGTGCTGAGGAGCAAAGTGTCTTTTTTGGGTAGTCCCCAGTTTTGTAGCATACCCAGGTGGCACTGCTAAACACAACAATTCCAGTGAGTTTTACCCTCTTATTGAGCAGAGCAGGGACCAGGCAGATCCTGAAAGCCCAATAGGGCCCTAGGCTGCAGCGCTGTGAGCTCTTCAGTGCTCAGATTTGCTGGCTACTTAGCGGCCCTTAGGCATAGGTGGATGAAAATTTGTCTTGGCCTGGGGTGCAGGAACAACTCAGAACAGTGGAGAGTTAGCAATGTGTCAGCACAGACCCGAGTCTTGATTGTGCTAAGCAGCTGCTATAGCTTGAGGACTGAAGCTGGAAAAAAACTGGCTCCCTCAAGCTCTCCTCCTCTCTCCTTTTTCTTTGTCCTTCTCTCCTCCATTCCTCTTTATTTTTCTCTCCACTATCGCTGTATTTTGTATTCTGATACCTAGTCTGTATAGAGCCGGTCATCACAGGGATGGAGGTAGAAGTGGCTGGAACACTGTATGACCATAGCAGTGGCATGGCCTCTTGGGCACCAATTATAAAGCAGCCACAATGGCAGCTGTTGGATTCTTAGAAACCAGAGGCTGGGCTGTACCTAGCTAGCTCTCTCTTGCACTCTCAGGATTCTCTCAGGATGCCTATCCCCTCAGGTTGAGTTCATCCTGGAAGGAAGCCACTGGCAGAGAGGTTTGATTTCTCTACTTCCTGGGATCCCCAGGGTCAGTAACTCCAGCTTTAATTGAAGCTGGATGAGTAGCCAGCCTGGGTCATTCTGGAGACCTGTAGCCCACAGGTCAGGGGCAAGGCAGAGACCTCCCTGGTTCCACTGGATCCGGCCGGAAAAGGTCACATTTCCTGAGCCTGGTATGGAGGCCCACATTTGGGGGCTAGCGCCCCAGGCTGGCCATTTCCAATTGGCTAAGAAAGCACCCCTAAGTAAGATCCAGTCAATGTTTGTTGAGCAAAGGGTCTGGCTTGGAACTCTCCTATAAAAGGGTCACAAGCCCAGCTTAGTCGCTGAGGTAATAGATTTCTTCACCCTGGGCCTTGTTAAAATGTGCACACCTTAGGAGGAAAAACTTCCCCAGCCATAGGTTTGGAGAGGATGGAGTAAGAGAGGTGGGGAGAGGCAGAAGCTTAGTGATATCAGCTTTTGTTACAGCCGCCAGGAACATAGGAATGCCATGGCCCAAAGGAGAGGGAACAGTGGCAGAGGTGTCTGCTGGGCACATTCCTCCAAGTTTCCCCTTCCAGGTTTCCTCATCCTAGAATAACAAAAACCCTAGGGCCAAGCTTTCAACTCTCTTAAAGGACCTGAGTATGGGATCTCCTCAGGGTGTCCGTGAGGGTGTCTGGACCTGGCTCTGGCCTCCTGTCTGGTGGGGAAAGTCTTCCGGCCAAGGATGCCAGTCACTTCCCATTCTAGCTTACACCAGACCTCCAAGGTTCCCCAACAGGAGATGTATAAAAGGCAAGTCAGGTGAGCACTGAAGAGGAATAAATCCTGTGGATGAACCCACAGGGTAGGACAGTGTTGGAGGCTAAAGGATCAGGGATCAGCTATTGCATTTGGGGGAGTATTTGGCGTGAGATGTCAGAAGTATGGCAATAGCTAGCTTCCAGTTTACTCCAGACACTGTGAGGATCCCAGTGGCTTTGGGACCAGGTTTGCTACTTTTGGAAACCAGATTCCAGAGATGGGGCCACCTCCAGGTCCAGAGCTGAATAGGAAGAACGTGAGTCTCCGACAGAGTTCCTATATGTAGTCACAGGGCACCTGGGCCTAGTGGCCACTTCTGCAACAGGGATGAGAGCACCCAAGGCGGGCTGGGGTGCGCACCGTAAACACCCCACTTGTTAACTGCGCAGGGCCCAAGAACACTTCCAACAGACCCCCGCTTAGGGCTCATATCAGAATAGGGGCGGAGCGAGCCTAGGGCCAGGCCCCCCACCAACCACTTTAGGGTAACCCCCACAGCTCACAGCCTTCGGGCCAAGGTGTCAGGCGTGCATCTCCTGGCCCATCAATACAGATTACATATTTATATCAATCGCGGGCTCTGAGGGCGCCCTCGGAGAGCGGCCCTGTGCCTACGAAATCAAACTGGGAGTGGTCGCGCGGAAACTCTGGCTCGGGATTGGCTGCGGACGCCCGCCGCGGTGCGGGGGGATTGCTAATCGTATTCAGCATGTTTTGCACAAGAAATGTCAGCCAGAAAGGGCTATCTGCTCCCTTCGCCAAATTATCCCACAACAATGTCATGCTCGGAGAGCCCCGCCGCGAACTCTTTTTTGGTGGACTCGCTCATCAGCTCGGGCAGAGGCGAAGCGGGAGGTGGTGGAGGTGGCGCTGGGGGCGGCGGCGGCAGTGGTTACTACGCCCACGGCGGGGTTTACCTGCCGCCTGCCACCGACCTGCCCTATGGGCTGCAGAGCTGCGGGCTCTTCCCCGCACTGGGCGGCAAGCGCAATGAGCCGGCTTCGCCTGGCGGTGGTGGAGGTAGCGGGGCCCTGGGCCCCGGAGCGCACGGCTATGCGCCGGCGCCCATAGACCTGTGGCTAGATGCACCCCGGTCCTGCCGGATGGAGCCGCCTGAGGGGCCGCCGTCGCAGCAGCAGCAGCAGCCACCTCAGCAGCAGCCGCCGCCCCCGCCACAGCCACCCCAGGCCCCACCACAGGCCACCTCGTGCTCTTTCGCCCAGAACATCAAAGAAGAGAGCTCCTACTGCCTCTACGACTCGGCGGACAAATGCCCCAAAAGCTCAGCGGCCACCACCGATCTGGCCCCCTTCCCGCGGGGCCCGCCGCCCGACGGCTGCGCCCTAGGAGCCTCCAGTGGAGTGCCAGTGCCCGGCTACTTCCGCCTCTCTCAGGCCTACGGCACGGCCAAGGGCTACGGCAGCGGCGGCAGCGGCGGTGGCGTGCAGCAGCTCGGCGCCAGTCCATTCCCGGCGCAGCCCCCGGGGCGCGGTTTCGACCCGCCACCGGCACTCGCCTCTGGCTCGGCCGATGCCGCCCGGAAGGAGCGAGCCCTCGATTCTCCGCCGCCCCCAACGCTGGTTTGTGGCGGCGGCGGTGGGGGCTCGCAGGGCGACGAGGAGGCGCACGCGTCATCCTCCGCCGCGGAGGAGCTCTCCCCGGCCCCTTCCGAGAGCAGCAAAGCCTCGCCCGAGAAGGACTCCCTGGGTAAGCAGGGCGCGCCACAGGGCTGCAGTCAGGAGGGTAGACAGGCAGACCCAAGAAAAGGAAGGAGCAGAGAACCAGGAGTCCGCGCAGCAGCCGGCCAGCCTTGGCCCAAGCTGCAAGCAGGCTGACCTTGTGAACTCGCTTTTTAATATTTGGGCGTGGGGGTGCAGTAAAAATTCATGTCCAGCTTAGAGGCCCACACCAAGACATTCTCAGCGCTGGCCCCGGCTCACCCTGACTGGAGGCGACGACACCAGCGAGCAGCCCCCCTCCTGTGCATGATCTTCCCTGTGGCCCGGAGCACCCCAACCCCTGGTCCGGGCCCAGCCTGCACGGCGCGGCCCACGCGGGGGGGAGGAGGAGGAGGGAGGGAAAGTGGCTCGCCCGCAGATAGTGCGGATGTTTGTAAGGCATCCAAAATAAGCAGCCGCCAGCGCCAATAAATAAGCCCATTAACCGGCGAAGTTCGAGTTTACGATCCCCCATGCCTTTTTCAAAGTTGCAGGAGGGGCGGGAATCCCTGTTGCCAGAGAAGAAAAGACAAATCCGGCCTGGACGCCGGGGCCCAGAGCAGAAAACTAGAGAGGGGCTATTTCATTTCCCCTGGAACTCGGAATCGCCCAGCTGCATACCCCTGGCTCTTGCAGAGATGCAAGGGAGGGCCCTTGACCCCAGAATCAGTTTTTCTTGCCTTCCCCATTGGCCCAACTATGCCCTTCTCCTCTTCATCATGAGCAATCAGGGGGGGCTGTAGTAAAACAATCCGCTGCCGGTCCCCCATCAAAGAAAGCAGTCCTTTCCCCCAACCTGGAGGCTTCAGGAAATACTTGTCTGCCATAGAGGAGATGAAAAGAATGGCGTTAAGTTCAAGATGTGCAGCCTGCCCTCCCAGGCCTTTCATTCTACAAGTACCCTGGCAGCTTTGTGCTGAAACAGGTGTTTGGGGGGAAAAGTGGAAGAAAATGTAAATTTGAGGGGTGGGTGTAGATTGAAGGCCCATTCAATTTGCCATGACTTTTGGAGGAACTGCTTGTTCTCCGCAAGCCAAACAGGGGCATAACCCTTCTCTCTGTGACTTGGGGCATCCCTCTTATGGGAAAGACGTCTGGAATTCACCCCCGCGTGCAGCC